>NC_056735.1:626461600-626549100 GCF_019279795.1 Protopterus annectens | reverse complement strand
TTCCACCTTCACTGTAGACAGCAAAGCTATCCATGAATATTTGATTAAAAATTAGACTATATTTAGATTTGATAGTACACTTTTGAAAAAAGTGGGGGGAAACTGAATTTAGTGTAGTGGAGAAATAATTAATTTAAACAGTTCTTTGAGAGGAATGTTAAATATAAGAGCCTCAAACATAATAGAATTTTGGGTATGTTCAAGTGTTGGAGATGCTCACAGTGCCCTCATATATTGAGTCTAGTTGTTATGAGATAAAAGGCAAAAAAATACCCAGTTAATGGTCATTTTTCCTATGATACAAAGGGAATCATTTATGCTGCTATGTGCACTTTGTACCCTGTATTTTACATTGGGAGACCTCCAGGAAATAAAAAAAAATAGGATATATGAGCATATGCTTGCCATAAAAAATGCAGAATGACCAATAGTCTTTATAGGCACACACAGGAGTTTGAAAGACACAAATTTTATTATAAGTGATGCCAGGGGATTTGTTATTGACAAATGTTTAAATAAATGTGAGTTAAAATGACAAATTTTGTTGAATGCTACAAATTACCCATGGCTTAATTACTCTGTTTCCATTAATTCTATTTTAAAGTTGACATTTTATAATACTTAATGAAGTATGTAAACTTAAATGTTTTTTAGTACTGTGCTTTTAAATTATGTTTGATTAAATGATTTTATGGGATGAGTAATCACGTGACTGTATAGTTACATTTAACAGGTATGGGTTTTCTAATACGTTAGTTCTGATAAAGTGCCAGGTAGTGTTCAGAACAAAAACACTTAACTTTATTAAACTTGTGTATTTTTGGATTTACAATTTGAGTCCTTCTTTGGTGCAGCAGGATTTTTAATTTGCGGTTGTGTTCTTTTTCTGTGAGATTCTATTTTTTTAAAGTTATGTACTTGCTATAATAATAGATCCATGTTGTCTGTCTGTTTCTGGTTTAACCGCCACCCCCACCCAGTCTTCACCTTTTTGGCAAGTCTCTTCACTTAAAGTGACAGATTTGGGGAGGTTCAGTTGTTTCCTTTTTCATAGCACTTCATCCTTCTCCTTTATGTGGGAATTGTACTTTGGGACTAGGTTAAGAAGGGGCAAATTTGATCTGAGGTGTTCCCTAAGGAGTGGGGGATTGTGGGTAGAGGATGTGGAGCTTGGCAAGTTGAAGCCTTGTGGATTTGGCTAGGGCCATATGTAAGTCAGATCCAATAACCCGCAGATTGAAACAGACAGAGACAGCGAATATGAATTTATTGTTAAGGTAAGAACATAACTTTCATATTTATTTATTGTTTTTTTTATTTTGTTATTCAAGTGGGCAAGTTTGTACATGACCCTTTGCAGCCACTACTTGAGCTATACAGCAAATATAGCAAGAAGCAGACATAGCAATAATAGGTAGTACAGGTAAAGTATAATGATGAAAGACACAGTAAGGATCATAGGAGATTACCAGGCTTTCGACCTGGAGGTCATTTTAAGCCTAGCAATTTCAACCCAATATAATACTGTAGAGGTACAAGTCAATACCCAAGATTACATTTAGTGATGACTGTCCATGTCCAGGAGGGTTGTGGGTGCTGTTGCTGGTAAGAATTTACAATGTCCCATCCAGTCATCCAGGTTCCTCTTGAACAGTGTCATAGAGTTGCTCTGTTTCACATGAATTGGCAGCCTGTTCCAAAGACATGGCAATCGCTGGGAGATAAATCTGTCCCTCCAGCATGTCCTATTTAAGTCACAGGCCATATTTAAGTCCTTGGAATGGGTAGCCCTAGACCCATTTGATTTATGGATATGCAGTAAGTTCATTAGGTTTGGGTCTTGAGTTGCTCTGTAAGTCACCTCTAAGAAGTCTATACAATACAGAGTATAGTGACAAGGATTTTAGTCGGTCCATGTAAGGCACATGCTGGAGGCCCTTGATCTTCTTTGTTAGAAAGCCCTGAGATCTCTCTAATTGCTGTAGCTGCTTAGTATGGTACATACCGAATGGGGCATTAATTATAGTCAATTATAGGCTGGATAATTGCAGAGTATGGTGAGGTTTATAACTTCTTTTGCTCTTGAGGTGATGCTTTTACTAATCAAGTGAGACACTTGGAAAGTTTTCCATACAATGGTAGACATGTGGTGGTTGAAGTTATGGTCACCGTTAACATGTGATCCCAGGTCCCTTACCACTTCATTAGTACTTAGGGCATTGTTATTGATTTGATAGGGTAAAGGGGCATTGTTTGTGCCAAAGGGAATGATGATTCATTTCTTTGCATTCGGTTCAAGACTGTGACTAATACACCAGTCGTTGGTCTGTGTGAGACCATCTTGGAGTATTCTGACATCATTTGGAGATTCAAGGATTGCACCTAGTTTGAAGTCGTCTGCAAACTTGGTCAGCCATAACCCTTTAGTTTTGACCTGAACTTCTGCAAAGTATATGACTAAACAGTAGGGGGCCCAGAACTGATCCCTGTGGCACTCCGCTGGTAACGGATCTGCTGGTTGATGTGGAGTCACCCACTTTGATAGTGTGTGTCAGTTTGTGAGGCAGTTGGCAACCCATCTTACAACAAAAGGGTTTAAATTCAGTTTGCTAAGTTTATCGGTAATGCCTGAATGTGGGGTTGTGTTGAAAGCTTTTGCCAAGTCGAGGTATGCTGTATGCACAGATTTGACCTCATCAATGGCCTTGGTCACACTTTCAAAGAAAGCCACCAGATTTACAAGGCAGGATCTGCACTTCATGAAGCCAAATTGGGTATGATCCAGGGTTTAGAGGTCACCTATGTCTTTATTTATGAGGTCCCTAATGATATGTTAGATGGCTTTACAGATGAGGTTGGTCAGATTTATGGGTCTTTAACTCCCCAGGTATGTTGCTAGGCCACATTTGTGGAACGGAATAACTGTAGTAGTTCTCCATTTCGCAGAAACAAATCCTGTGATTAGGCTGTGATTGAAAAGGGTACTTATTGGTGATGCTAGTTCATGTTTTAGCCTGTTTAGAAGACAGTCTGGGATGTCATCTGGTCCATAAAGTCCATGTTCTTTGACTTGGACAGGGCTTTGAGGACCTGCTCTTCAGATATGTAAGGGGGGGGGGGGTTGGGTGAGGCTTTGTTGTAAGTAAGGAGGGGATAAGGGAGTGAAGTTTTTTGCCAGACCTATCCACTAGGAGGTTCGCTATCTCTGTGGGGTCAGTGTGTGTAATACCGTTGCCCACCAGTTCTGCACATGCTTGGGTCCTACCCTTTAGATTACATACGTAGCTGTAAAAGGCCTTATGGTTATCCTCAGCAGTACTGCTAGGTTTCTCACAGAGGAGCTCTTAGAAAATTTGACAAGTTATCTTATTTGCTTGTTAAGACTGAGGAGGGTGATGTTTCCATTGTTGGGTCCTTGTCTTTGTTTTCTTGGACAGAACTTTTTGCATTTATTGTAGAATTTGTTGATGCTGGTAGTCCACCATGACAGCTTCATTTTACTTGGGGCTCTGGCTTTGATTCTATCTGGTACAGCCGAGTTTATACACTTATGCAAGTGATTGTACAGGGCTTTAGTGTAAGCTTCAGTGCAGTTACCACTTTCAGCTTGGGGTGAGGCTTGGAATGCATTTATACCTTCACCTAGGAGGGTATAGTTTGCCTTGGTGAAGTTTTAAGTCTGATTTCAGTTTTGTGAGTTCTGGTTTTAGTGTCAGTTTGAAGGTGACTGATTTGTGGTCAGTTTTAATAATGAGGGTCCAACAGTTGCAGCAATGCCCCTGTTTGACATGTTGATGAGGACCAGATCTAGAATGCTTTTCCTCTTTCAGGGTATGGACAATTTGCTCCAGGGTATTTGAATTCAAAAAGTCAAGGAACTTTTGTGCTAGTGAGTTTGGGCTAGAGTAGGTTTCCCAGTTGATAGTGGGATAACTGAAATCCCTAATAACCAGTGTGTTTTGAAAAATTTGGATTGTCTTCAGTTTGGTTAAGTAGGCTTTGTAGGCATTGTGACCCATGGAGGGGGATCTATAACTGGCTAGGACTTGAATGGGGGTCTTACCCAATGTAACCTGGACCTGGAGTAACTCCATGGAGTTGTTCAGTCTAACTAGATATGAGGTGAATTTATCTCTAATATAGATTGAAACACTGCCTCATTTGGTTTTCATATGGTCATTTTTGATCCAAAGGTGTGGAAGGCATTGTAGCCTTCCAGGGCTTGGGTACTCTCTGAGACCTTAAACCAGGTTTCTGTGACTGCACAGACATCTACATCTTCTAGTGATGGAAGTGCTTCTACGTAGTGCAGTTTTTAGTTTAAGCTCCTAGCATTTAGCAGCATGACCCTTATTGTGTTCTGACTGGTTAATTTCACATTGGTAATGTTGCTTTTGAGATCTTGCCTAAAAAAGCACTATGGCAGAGGCAAAGAGCCTTTGCCAGCAGCTGAAAGCCTAGGGGTGCCAGGTGCAAACCAACTCTGGCAAAGCAGTGAGGTTTGTTGACCATGGCTTCCCAAGCAAACAGGAAATGCATTCCCTCGGAATGACACCAAAAAGTAAGCCAGTTAGTGAAATCAATATTTTTTTGTTTACACTGTGGCATCATTCTAGGTGAGGGTAGTATGCCGCTCAAGGCAAGGGACATACCTGCCTAGGACACATATTCAGAGAGCTTGACCATATCTCTCTTCATATAGTCCAGTGAGGTATGTCTCAGGTCATTCACACCAACATGAACTATGACAGAGTCATAACAGTACTTGTTGCTGAGAGAGTGCTGCATGCATGATTTGGTGAATCCTGGCATGGGACAGGCAGCTGACTGTGACTTTTTCCTTGTCTAGCCTGGTGAGTGGGACATCTGTGTGTCTCACTATTGAGTCCCCAATAACAAGAAAACTTTTTTTTGAGTGTCATGTCTTATGGGCTTGGTGGGTGAGACACTGGTTTTGCTATGTGTCATGGGTGCTCTGGAGACTGTGTTAGCTGTAGCAGACTTGTGTTTTGGAAGTCTCTAGTGTTTCAGTAAGTTTTTCCCTAGAACCTCCTCGTATGTGGATTTACGTGTTTGATGCGTACTCTGTTTATAAGTAGTGGTATGTGTATGAGTATGTGAATACATAGTGGTGGGTGAGTTGATAACTTTCTCTGTGTTACTATTTTGAGTGAGAGAGAGCATGGATTCTAGATTCTTAGTGTAAATACTTCTCTCACACTCTGCACTAGACTGTGTTATTATTAGAAGGTTGTCTGTGTACATGAGGCAATTGCTACACTGCCTTAAGAAACCCAAGTCAATAAGGTTGGCAGGAGAAACAAGAATAGTCCAACTGTCCATAATGCTAGGTTGAAGACTGTTGTCACTAGGGTTGGCTTTTCAGAAATTATCTCGGAGGAGCTCAGTGAATGTATATTTCTGCCTGGGTTTTAAGAGAAAATGTGTTGAATTTGACTGTCCCGCTTTGGCACACAGTTGTGGGTAGTGAGTGGTGCTGCAAGACGGGCAAACAAGCAGAAACCTGTTCAGATGCAGGGCTTAAATACCAGAAGCTAAAACTTGAAAAAAAAACTCTAACAAAATTCAAAAGAATCAATGAGAATGCTTATTCCAAGCCCTAGACCGGCCTCCCTTTACCATTCAGGTGCCAGTCAAATACAATTCTCTCACAAGTGTGCAGAGTGGCCCCTTCCAATCCAAGGTGGCCTGGAAAATGTGCTCTTAACATGCAAACCACTACAAACAGTTCCAGGAGCAGCAGGCATGGATCTGGACTATGCTACAGCTAATAGCTACCCTAGATTCAGCAGGAAACACAATATAATATTTAACACGGCAGAAAAATAGCAGTGAGACACTGAAAAAAATGTTTAAAACATCAGAAAATCAGCTAGAAGGCTCTAAAGAATGATTTAAACAATGAACAGATAAATTAATTAAGTACTGCTTGGTGGGAAAATCAGAGCAGGCAGAAGAGATTACTTTAAAACAGGGAAAAATACCAGTAAATACTTAACAAACAGTGGAAAGAAAAATGCTTGCTAAACGATGAAAACAGCAATAAAATTTGATTTTACAGGCACATTGTAGCAGGCAATTGCAGTAAAAAGTGTAGTTTAGTGCACAGTAAATAAATACAGTATAAAAGTAGGTGGCAGGCAATAAAAAAGTGCAGTAAATAGTATAAATAAGCAAAAAAAAAAAAAAACAGGCAACGTATCTTTTTTGGTTGCTCAGAAGCTTAAAGCACTTCAAAGATAAAATTTAACAATATTGCAGCAGACTTTGAGATAGCAAATCCTAATATTTGACCCAGATAAAGTTTATCTGGTCCATTGTATAGATACATTTTGCTTACCACCCTCTTTCTTGCATCAGATATCTGTGACGATCGCTGGGGCATTTTTGGAAGCTTATTACCATCCATGGTTTGCCCCCAGGCCTGTATAAGGTCCCTGAAACCCACAGTAATTATGCTACTTGATAAAAACTAAACTTGCATAGTATGCACAAAATGTAAACATGCACAAAATGCCATAGTCCATCTAAAATAGTCCTTTCAAAATTAAAGTTATACTTACTTTAAAATATAAAAAGGAAAATAAGAAATAAAACATAGACTTGGATTTCCCACTCATTTTTCACACAGTGCATACATGCTGCACTTAACATTTAAAGCTGACAAAACCACCTACCTAAATGTATGCACTGTAATATTTTTTCTAATTAACACGAAGAAAGTAATCAACACTATAAAAACTAATAAATATTAAAAGAACATCCACCCAATCAAGAATAGGTATTATAACTTTTATTAATTAGAGCTAACAAAGTTACAACCCTAATGTAGAGTTCTAATTAAAAATACTAATTCCCTAACTGCAGTATATATGTACCTTTAAAAATCAATCATTCTAAGTAACCTCCTAAACAGGTATGAAAACCATATACAAAACAGATGATTTCATAAAAAGTTAATGAATCTGTACAAAGTCCCTATTCAGTAGAAAATTGGGCAATTATTTTATTCCTGTGACTTCACTGGAAACCAAATCTCCAGTCTAAAAAAAAAGATAATAGGTGGAATTTTTTGTTTGCATAACAAATTAAATGTACTGTACAATGATGGAACTTAGTTTGTGATTTTTTTTTTGTTTCACTTATCATGAAACATGTTCCACAAACTTACAGATATTTCATTTATCACATACTTGACCCCCACCCATACTTCAGATACATGCATACATATTTATATACGGCTACAGGCCTAATATACTGTGAGCAGTTTCACGTGTGTGTGTGTGTGTGTGTGTGTGTGTGTGTGTGTGTGTGTGTGTGTAGATCTGTGTCATAAGATAGACGTTTCAGAATGTTGACTGGCAAGACAACAATCCAAAATTGTTAACTATCTGAAATATTGAAAATCAAAAAAACAGAAAACACTTT
The DNA here is from genome assembly GCF_019279795.1 of Protopterus annectens. Classification (NCBI taxonomy): domain Eukaryota; kingdom Metazoa; phylum Chordata; order Ceratodontiformes; family Protopteridae; genus Protopterus; species Protopterus annectens. Next base: position 626,541,651 of record NC_056735.1, on the reverse strand, counting down.
GTTTTTGCAGGACCAGCAAGCCCCCCTGCACCCCCACACCTCCTGATAATTATATTATATATATCGACTATGAGATTGCACTACAGTGGGGAAAAGGGCATATGCTCCTATCTTCACTGTACCATAATTTCAGTAAAAAATAGTCTTCCTGCAGTACTCTGTCATCATCTCAGACCATTGACAAAGTTTGTTGGATGTTGTGCCAGTCAATGTTCTGAAATAGCAATCTTATGAATGAGACCAATATACATATATGAGTCTATGTCATATGAATGACTTTTCGGACACTCGAAAAAAATATTGAAGTGACCATGTGATCGAGTTTCCGAAACCTTGAACATAAAAAAAAAAATATTTTTGCAGGGGGGGGGGTCTGCACCCCACACCCCCTGCAAATTATATATACCATCACCAAGATCACACTACAGTGTGGAAAAGGGTAAATGTCCTGATCCTCTCTGTACAGTAGTCTCCATTCAAAAGCTTTGAATTTTCAAAAACTCAATCATTTGGTCTCAACCATATGGAGTTCGAGTTTTGAAAACTCAATCAACTGATAGGGTCCCACACATACAGAGAGATAGAGAGAGAGAGAGATAGAGATGGAGACTGTGATTAAAGCATTGAGCAACCAAAAGAAATACATTGAGAAGTTCCACAAACACCTGCAACCAATACATTTGGAACTACTACTTCTATACATCTTTATCATAATGATGTTAAAAAAAGAGTGAATAAGTGAACAGTAACTAGAGTACCATGAAGATGTGTAAGCAGTGGTTTGCTTCATATATGACACCAGCAGTATTTGAAAATGTCAGCTTGCCAGCATGAAAATACTTGCATAGGACTTTCTTAATTGCTCATACTCTTTTAGCTTTGGAGTTGTTTCATTCCCTTTGCCTGTTCATTTTTTCATTTTTTTCTAGTTAACACACACACACACACACACACACACACACACACACACACACACACACACACACACACACACACACACACACACACACACATGCATACACACACGCACACAAAGTTAAGAATAATAAAATTATAACTATACCTTGAGACTGAAAATAAACTTGTATTTCTTACCTGCCATTCATGTTGTAGTTTGTAACCAAAACTCTTACATTACTTATAATTACAACTAACCCTAAGCTCTCCCTACATTCTCTGCCCATATCTTCTAACTGTCCTAACACTTATCTACACATCTCTGCTAGTACCCAGTAACTACCTTCTCCACTGATTGTTTTTTGTGTGCATTCCTCTCTTTGCTCATCCAGCCAGCCAGTGAAGCCCCACTCCAGTCACTACACTTGGGCTCACTTTGCTCCCCTACCCTACCCTCAATTCCCACCCACCCCCACTACATCTACATTTATCTTTACAAATAACCACATCTCTCACCTCATTACCCAATCATGTGGATATAGATTTGGCTGCAGGATCAGATGGAATAGGATTTGAAGTGTATTAAAATTTTATGGAATGTGAAAATATTTTTTAAGGATTTAAAGACATGGCTAAATGAAGGTTTTATGTTTAAAGAATTATGTAGTGGTATACTTAAATTTATTTGGAAGAAGAAGACAAAAATATATAGAGATCAACAGTACTGAAAATAATGATTATAATATTTTATGAAAATTCAGAAGAGATTTGAAACAACAATGAAATGTGTTATGGAGGACAGTATGTATAGCATAAAAGGGAAGGGATGTCAAGAATTATTAATAATAGTAAGACAGACTGTGGATGATTTTATAAATAGAAGAAGAAAGGTAAAATAGGACATAAATTTCTATGGGAGATAATGAAAGAATACAATATAAGTGAGAACATTAGGAAATTATGTATGTCTGCTTATAGAAATAATAAAGTAAAAATTCTGGTAAATGGTTGGTTAAGTAAAGATTTACACATGAGGTGAGGTGCAAAACAGGGATATGTAGTACTCTTTTCCTTAATTATGAATATGATTGAATGTGAAATAAATGGTAAAATGCAGGAGGCAGAGTGCATGATGCCTAAAGGTTAAGAATTCCAGTTTTGTTAACTTATGCAGATGATATTATAGTAATTGCAAAAAACAATATGTGGATAAAATAAGTAATATTTTTGTTTAAACAAGTGCTTAGAACCAATACAGATGACTTTAAATAAAGAAAAAAGTAAAGGATTTGAAATGTGATTAAGATGGAGGACTACGTTTTACAATGAAAGAAAGAAATCTTAGGTATAACATTTGGGAATAAGAATTTTAGTAGAATACAATGGAAAAATAATAGAAGAGTTAAAAGAGTTTTTTTTTTTTTTCTGGAAAACATAGATTATCATTTAGGGAAAGGTTCATTTGATAAATTCAGTTTTAATGGGGAAAATAGCATAGTTAGCAAGTGTATTTATGTTGTTAATAACATTTGAAAAAAATGTTGCAGATAATCTTTTCATTCATATGGGGTAGCAAAAATATGAATTTTGTATGAAAATAAAGAGGAAGAAGGTTTAGGGTTAATTAACCCAGTGGTATATGTTGCTTCACGAAATTTATAAAAAAGTTTTAAAGAGGATAAATGAAAAAGATGAATGGCTAATTTTTAAAATGTTTAAATGTAAGTATGACAGATTTGGAGGTGTAGTAAAAAGGAGTAAAATACAAAAAAATATATAAATGTTGAAATGAAATATTATCAAGAAAAAATATCAATATCAAAAATAACAATTGCTGAAATAGAAAACAGAGAGAAAAATATGGTACAGAAATATAATGAAAATATTTATTTTGTTAAACCATGGGAAAAGCTAGCAGAAGGAAAAATTAAAGATATAAAAATAAGAAATAAATACTGCAATAAAAAGGTGGAATGTTAAGATTTTTGTGGAGACTTGTAATAGATAAAGTGCCAGTTAAGGGAAAGATACCATATAAAAAGAAAAGTGAAAGAAAATGTTTACATTTTGAGGAAGAGGAAACTACTGAACATGTGTTTTTGAAATGTAAAAGAGTAGTGAAATTATGGGAAAAGTTATGTAAAGAAAATGTCTTTGAAGATATAAAAGAAGTTAATAAGATAAGCATGAACATGATTAAATATGGGTTTTATAAGAATAGAAGTAAATTATATCTAAAAAAATAGATGAAATTTGTTTTATGTTATATGAGTTATATGGAATGAAAGGGTAAATGAAATTATGTTTAATGGAAAATAGATTTTGGCAGTAATATTGAATAAAATCATATGGTGGCTATGGAAAAAGCAGTGGGAGTCTAATAAGGATAAAAATGTGACATGACAAAGTATGAATGTATAAAAAAGTGAAAGAAGAAAACGGAAAATTTAATATTTGTAAATATGTAAATATGTTGTAATTATATTAATATTTTGTAAATAAAGTTTTCTTTGTATAAATAAAGGACCTCTACTCTTTTTTCGGTAGGTGCCATGGAATCTACCATTTTGGTGTGCTGCCCAGTTAAAGGAATTCCATAATATGGGATTCACATATGACTTAGCTACACAAGTGCTGGGGATGGTAGGGAATAATGTTTGCTGCATTGTTATGATGCACATCTATGCCTTTCAATGGTAGGAATCTGTGCATGGTGAATTAGAGCCATTTCAAATGCACAGATAGCAGAAGTAGGTAAGTCAAGGTGGTGTGAAAGGGAGTATAGGAATGCATATGTTTGTGTGCCTGTGTGTTGCAGTATGCGTGTCTGCGCACTTGTGCATATGCACACTTGCCTGTGTCTGCTTGAGTGTCTCTGTTTGTATGTATGTCACAATGTGTGTGTGTGTGTGTTTGTGCGTGTGTCCAGTGGGAGAGTGTGTGAATGAGTTTGTGAGCAGATGTGTTAGAATGCTCATTGTGAGTGCCAGTATTTATATGTGTGTGTTTGAATCCAGTCAAATTCAAAAATGTAATTTTATTTCGTACGGCCCAAATGGAAACATTATCAGTAAAAGGACAACAATATTTTATGTTTGACCTAAACTAAAAAACACAGATTTTCCTCAATTCCTGTGATCTCAGATACATGTTTGCATAACTGGAAGATGTAATGGCCCAAATGCAATACCTTTGCATCAGAGGCTTATCTAGGGATGGGGCAAAAGGGGCAGCCATTCCAGATGCAGTGTGTTGACAACACAATCAGCAGTATTGGTATTTCTTTTCTGAATGACAGTTTTGCATTTGTGGTCAGGGCTGAAGAGCCTCAGTGCTCATTATGTGGCATAGTTCAGTACTGGCATTCAAAAATGTGTGCCTTGTTTTGCTGTAGTAAACCACTTGTTATATTTGTAGCAAGTAGCTTATTACAGTTTAAAGACCTTTTTTGCCATCAACTCAATAAAGGCTTGGAAAGCTGCACCAGGTACTAGGTCAGCTAGCTACAGCTCTACCTTTGCAATGATGGCAAAAGATACCTTTAAATGCGATTATGTTTCATAACTTTCAGTAGTAAACACATCTTATTTATGTTGGCATTACCAAATCTTCTATCCATGCTAAGCATTCACTTAATATCCTAATCCATATGCTTTGTGGAGTGTACATACACAGACACACATAGGCAAACATGCACATACATGTGTGTGTGCATATGTGTGTGTGTGTATGTGTGTGCATGTGTATATATATATATATATATATATATATATATATATATAAAAATGGTGTTAACCAAACAGATGTCAACGAAGCTGGTCATTCAACCACACACATATACATATCTATAGTTATATAAGGATTTAGCATCTGTAATAATAATAAAAAACAAACAAAGAACAATAAGAACAATTGAAATGCAGTATATAGTCCACCCATCTATCTATATACTCAAGACCTGACTCCTATAGCAACCTGTGAACACAGACCAGTATCCCCAGAAATTACTTGGCAAGTAAGGAATGGAAATAGATTGCCAGGCCTTCCTCCTGTATCACTCACATATTGCATAGCAACTTAGGAGAAATTAGGGACACCAACAAGCCTACCACATGCCTTTGAAAACTGGGAGACAACTGGAGTACCAGCAGAACACCCATGCAGATATAGGAAGGACTTGCAAACTCCGCACAGAAGGCACCCAGTCTAAGAATTGAACCAGAGGACATCTTGCTATGAAGTGACAGTGCTATCCATTGCACCACTGTGCCATTTACTGTGTATGATACATTACATTAATCCATACATAATTTGCTGAATAGCTAACTGGCTATCTGACAGGACCTATTGTGTTAAGGTCAGGAATATTTGCTCTTGACAGAAAACCATTAGAAATAGTGTTCCACATGGCTGTGTCTTGGGACCTCTCCTCTTTTGCATATACTTTTTTGATCCAAAAATTGATAACAAAAGACTCTGGCTAACCAATTCTGATATACAAATTCTCCAGCAAAGGCTGGACCAAACAAATGGCTGGTTTGTTAGTCATGTGATTACCCTCAAAGATAATAAATGCAGTATAGTTTCCTTCAGTAAATCTGTTGAAACCACCATGTGCCATATAAAAAAAATTGTCACATACCTCTCAAGCTTTTAGCACAAGAAATTCGCACAAAGCCAGAATAATGCAGTGGGGGGGGGGGGGGGGGGCTAGAATAACAGATTTTGCATTAGCATACATTTTCTGAGGGAATATAAAGACCGAAACTCAAATATCTGTCAGTATTCAGTGACTTTAATCCTCAATGACTTGCCAGAAAATTTCAGCTTTTTATGAGGTACAAACCAAAAACATGAGGCAACAATATGAATATGTGAGAGGTATGCCTAATCTGGTAGCATACTCTCTTTGACCACCACATCTCTGTCATAGTTAAGGAATTCTTCTGTTCTGCACAACTTATCATTTGTGGTATTTCTTCAAGGTCCAGAGCAGTTAATGATCTCATTGTATTCCTCCATTATTAAGTCTGTCCTTGAACATAATGCCTCCTTTAGTAGGTACTCCACTAAGCCCCTAAACCAACTCAAACAGACCTCAGTGTTTCCTCAATAAAAACATCTAAGGTCTCAGTACCTTTAGCTACTGGGTTAGACTTAAAGTCCTGTGTGGCTACTTGTCTCATACACAGTCATAAGGGATGATCTCCAATTAGTCTTCCGTGCTGTGAATGATCTAGCACTCTTTAAACTCCTTCACCTAAATAAAACCAGTCATAAAGCAAACACCTGCTGCAGAGATCTAAACCTGTACTGCCACATTATCAATATTAGGTAGTATGACAGGTATCTAACCCTATGTATTCCTCATTTGGCAATAAGCTTCCATAACATATCAAGCAGAGTGCTTCCCTGGCAATGTTTAAACCAGTCTGGATAACTGAATGGAGGATCTCAAATTTTCACCTGGGGCGTGAGGGGATAATATACTTAATAAGGAAAACTGTCAATCTCCAATGGATAGTGGGTGATATGGATGAGCTTCTTGTTGCCCCCACCCCCTCACTCTTGACTGTAACCTTATATAAGATGGAAAAAAATTCATTTTTTTAATAAAAATAGGTAAGACATTTTACACTCGTGTATTACTAGTGCTTATGTGTTACATTGATGGTTTATCTAAGCACTTGTGAATTGTAGGACAGCAAAGATAACATGGTAGTTCAGGACATTATACCAAAAATGTTAAACATTTATCAAGAATATATTCATTGTAAACCAGTTTAAAAAGTACATCATTCATTCTCGTAGGGATGTAATTTATTTCTTATTCAGCTATCTACTTGTATGTGGCAGTGTAAGTAACTCAAACATAGCTAGTTCGGAAAACAATGTATCCAGTAAAGTAATATATTGCATTCTGTTGGCTGCAGTGATATACATGCTGTCATTCTGTAACAGCTTTTTAAGTGCCAGGTGCTCATTTCAGCACAGGTTATAAAATTAAAATCTGTTGATACAAGGTCCATTAAACAGTTTTATAATTTCTCGCTTACATAAAGCTTCAGATACTTCAACCACAGGGTCAGTCTGAGGTATGTAGGAAATAATTTATCAGTTTTTTAAAGAGCTAAGTTTTTAAAATGCCCGGTGTCCAGTTGCTTAAATTTATTACTAGACACTATAATTGTCTGCCATAAATGTTTAAGTTAGTAATAACATTTATCACATTCTCTTGAACGTTATAAATTCAAATCCTCTTTACAAAACCTGAAATTAAATCTATCTAAATTGCATGATGAGAAATTTATAACACATCTTGTTTTAATTGTCAGTATTTTCTTAGGGAGAATTGCTACAGATGTTTAAACATGTTGGCTTCCTTCCCAGTGTTTGCTGTTCTGTGCAATCTAGCTCGGTCCTCTTGCGATTTGTGCTCACCTAACTCTTATGAGTTCATTGGTGCTTAGACTAGATTGGTGACTATCAGAGATTGTCTCAAAAGTTCTTGTCCCTAGCTATGTCCTTCCCCAACTAAAACTCTTTGTTGGTATTGTAATTATATTTAAAGTAGTTATCTTGTTTTTTTTAACCAAATAGTTGTAAGATGGAAGAATTTAATAGAATGGGAGATGCCTCTGAAGCAGTGTTTTAGTATCAGTATTACAAGCCTTTTCCTAAGTCTCTGCAGTGTGTTCATTAATATTAACAGCCTGTTTAAGAATATTAATAATGTTTGCTGAGGTAGTTGTCTTCATATTATAGAGAGAGGAAATCCCAACTACACTCAAGACAAGGCAGTTTCAAATAGAAGTCCAAGCACTGTAGAAGCTGGCAGGTGGGGCGGGAGCCAATATCTGCTTACCTGTCCGCGATGAGGGAAGTGATGTGGTCCACCATGGCATGCTAAAGTACCTTGCTTGAAGGAGGTGAGGTAATAAGATTTTGCACAAGAACTGGATGTGCCTTTGTACAAGGGCTGGGTGTGCAATCCTTGCCAAGTAGTATATGATGCTGTAGCTGAGAACAGTGCATGCATAAAGCACTAGTGCTTGTGGGTTACATTGGTGGCTTATCCAAGCACTTGTGAATTTTGGGATTGCAAATCAGCTGCATGGAATGGAGTAGGGTTTAAAAGTCAGAAAAACTCAGCCCACTGCCTTAATGATAGTCTCCTGTGTAACAGGCTGTCACTCTTGGGGAACCAGTCTGCCCGTTGGGTTATGGGAGTTACGATGCTCAACATCCAAAGACTAAATCTAGATAAAAATATATTTCTTTCATGGCCCTTGTATTGTTAATGCCTTATGTTTTTTTTTTCTGGATATAAGATCCATTTAAGTTCTTTGGATTTTTGGGGGGGCTTTTAGCCTCTCTTTGTAAACAGATAAAGTTTTGAATAAATTATCATATTTGTGTTTGTACAAAAAGTAAGAGATGTTTTAAACTTACTATTGATTTCTTTTGTTTCCTTATTCAGTTCTGTTTCAGGTTATTGTGTTATCAGCTTCATATGTCCCACACCAACTTTCTTAATCATTTATTTAATATTTGTTTACCAGGAAAGTCCAGCTGGGACAGATCCCATTTTTAGTGGAGGCCCAGGGACAAATGCTCTATATGCATGTCTTTGGAATATGGGAGGAAACCGGAGCACCTGGAGGAAATCCACACGAATGCAGGGAGGAGATGCAGACTCCACACAGGAAGGCACCCCAGCCAAGAATCAAACCAGAGAACCTGTCGCTGTGAGGAGACAATGTTAACTACTGCACCACTGTGATTTAGTTCTGTGCTTTGTTGCAGCATCTCAGGTTTTGAACAGGCATAATCGAATTGAGACATTTGGTGGACCATATTCACTTCTAAAAGTCTTTTGAACCAGTTCTTCTGTACCTCTGTGAGATCCTGTGGTTGAAGCATTATGTAAAAGAGAAATTGGAAAACTATTTATGTATTACTTTGTAATGAAATTTCTAGCAACAGATTGTATAGCTTGTGTAAAAATGAACATCTGGCACATAGGTTGATGATATTTATACCGCTGAAGTAGATAAAGGAGGGGTTTCTATTATCCTACTAGACAGGTCACTTAAGGAGCTCCCTAGACAGTATCAGCCTGCTTATAATCTGTGTTCTTTCGTCTTTGGGTTACAAGAGGTCTCAAGGATTCACTTAGATTCATCTGGAAAATGATTCTACTCTTATCATGGGCCTTATCCTTTGAACATTCTGCTTTGTAGCTTGAGATTTGTCCCAACCCTCAGCAGTTTTAAATCATTGTTCAAACCTATCTTTTGCATTAACCTTTGGGGTTGGCTGAGGTTTATTTTTGCCTCATTTTGGATTAGTCTATCTGAACTTATCTCTGACCTGGCTTATGACTAAGTGCCTCAGTTAGCATTTTCTGTTTTACAGTTTTTTCACTTATTTTTGATGTTTTTACAATATTTTCTCTGTAATGACTTTTGTCAATATGTACTGAAATAAATCTGAATTTGAATTTAAGGAAGCTACATCTGATTTGTTTCAACTGGTATTAATAATTAGATAGTTAAGCATGAAAGGCATTGACCAATTAAGAAAACACTTTTCTACTGGTATACAATGAATATGTTTTTGATAAACTTTTCTGAACTATTTTTGTGCAGTGTCATAAAATGCCTGCTATTTTTGGGAAGCCCAACATTCACAAACTCTTGGATAAACAACATACATGCTCCATGGTAGCTAATAATGGATGGGTAATTCAGTACTTATTATATGTGTTCAAAAGAAAATGAGCAAGTTTTTGTTAATCAGTTATTTTTAATTTAAACTAGTCTGTCATATACAGGATGTGGAATGCACTTCGTCTGTGTTTATTACTCTCACCATTAATTCCTTTCGTGCATTCATTCCACACAAAAAAGGTATTGAGGCCATTAGGAAGATGCTTAGCATGGATGGAAGTATTAACAATGCGAATATAAATGATATTTGTTTACTACTGGACTTAGTTTTGCAACACAACACACTTGTATTTAAGGGTGATTTCTAACCTCATGTCAAACGTTCTCCAGTGGGATCACTATGGCTCCCAGTTATACAAGTCTTTATCAGGGAATGTGAGAACTGAATAAGATCTATTTTTCCAACTTCTGATCAAAAATAAAATATAATTGTTGTTTTATTGACAGTATTTAAATTTTATGGGTAAATAAAAATAGCATTTTGAGCTTAATCAAATGGATACAGGAAAATAATAAAGAATTAAGATTTACTTTTAGTGGTTAAGAAAAGTAAATTAATTGCGTTGATGTAATAATTTAAAAGCTAGGGGAGAGTCTTGGTATAAAAGTGCACGATAACACTATGAAACAAAACACATATTTTCATTTGACCAACATGCCCCCATTTGTTAACATAAATGTAATTAAATTCAAGGCTTGCAACTAATACACAAGCCTTTTATTTAGATAAGAATCCAAATATGCCTTTATAGACAAGTGTTTCACTAGTGAAGAGGTAACTTATGTGACCTAAATGGTTAAAATGAAAAGAAAAGCAGACTTTGCCCCTTATTTGTTAAAATCATGTTGTCAGTCAGCTTTGAATATCAGAGTTCTTGATCATAGAATGGATTTTAAGTTTACTTATTTACATGATATGCAAGAGATTAAGAACTTAATTCCAAGTACCGTGTAGCTATTACTGGGTAACAAGAGACTCATTTATTTTTGTTAATGGCCTCTTGGATTAGACATCACTTGGATCTGTGTAGTTGCAATATCCGCCATGCTTCGCTGATGGATTGTATATAGCACAAGTTCACTGGAGCACATGATTAAAGGACAACAAGATTACCTGTGGCAGCTGCTAAAGTTAGTAACCCTACGTACTGGACAGTTACCTGGTTTAACTCTATTAGGCTGTTGAATAAAGTACTACTGGCTATATATTCCTAGCCTTCTGGGACGAGCACCCCCCCACAAATTATCTACACTCGCAGTAACTCCCTTTTCACAGACACTGTATTTTTCCCTCAGTACTTTTCCACATTATGCAAATTTTTTCTCTCTCTCACACTCTCTCTCATTTTGTTGTTCAGTCTGAAGGATTCATGTTGAGTCATCGAAGGTAATTTTGGTGAATGGAAAAAAAAAATCACCAAATTGTCAGCCACCAAAACAATTGTGGATGCTTTTAATGTTTTCTATTAAATGTTTCCTATGATTGTTTTGGCAGCTGACAGTTTGGTGGTTTTTACTGTTCTTAATTTTGTGTTTCTTCCAACAATGGAATCCATCCTTGTTCTTACTTGACTGGAAAAAAAAATGAAAACCATTTGCCGAAACCACCTTTGATGAACAGCTCTACAATTTTATTTTTGTAGGGGGGCAAGCACCCCTGCACCCCCAATGTGGGGAACACCTCCCACAACCCCATGACTTAACTATGTCAACTCTGAGGTCATTCAATTGGATAAAAAAGCAAACTCCACTGTTGGCAAAAGTAATTTCAGCAAACAGAACTCTCTGTTTTTGTGTTCATTGCAATTACATTCGATGAGACAATGTGCTCCACATTCTAAGCTGCCTTCTCTCTCTGCTATTTTTGTATAACTGCTGAGGTACCTAACCTGTCCTACTTTAATGGCTATTGGTGACCATTACTACTTTGCTGCAGTTGTACTATTACAAAACCTCTTCATTTTGACTGCATTTATTTTCTTCAATGATTTTTTTTTGTCTTGTAATGGTACTGTATGCTTTGCTGCCTGTTCTACTGCACCACGCTATGCCAGGCTTTGCTTTACTCCTCTAACCAATTCCCATGTCCACATATGGCAATGTCATTTTCTTTATAGTTACACTGAACAACCCCCTCTTCTCTGCTTTCCAGTTGCTACTCATGCAGTCCATAAAGACACCATTCCCTTTGTCCCCACACTTTCGCAACTTGCTTTTGTACAATTTACTATGACTAACCTAAACTCTTAATAAAGCTTCTACTGCCACAAACAAATGCTTCCTCTTAAGCTATAAACCACATCCACAACTTTATTCCCACCTTTCTGCAGAAATTTTTACTACCTCCATTTCTACCTAGCTGGAAGAACTTGCTAACTAGCATTCTAATAACTTTCAAACAATAATCATCATCGTACAAATCACCCTACATTGCTAGTACTGCCTCTAGTCAATAAAATGCAAGACAGTATTTGTCTAACAATGCTTGAAAGGAACTTTATGCCACTGTTTACCACATTATTAATTATGACCATGGCAGAATATCCAAATTACAAAGAGTATGTGCCATTAGTCATACAAACTGTGGATACCTCAGTTCTCAGTATACATTTCTGTATGGTGGCACAGGTATGTTCACACTGGATTCTCAGTAAATAAATGAAGACAACACATAATCTCAAATCTACATTATAAGAGCAGTGTATATCCGACTACAAAAATAAATAAATTATAGTACTCCAGTACACATTGTTAATACTGCAAGTAGGAGATATGCAGTGAAATCCTAGCCCCTATATAACAAGACCATATAGTCATTCTCCAAAAAAAACAGCTAACAACAAGACATGCACACAGTCTGATGTAATACTCAAAAAAAAAAAAAAAAAAAATCGATGTTTTCTTTCTTAACACATTTGCCTATTTTACTCTGTATTTACCATGACTTTATATGTAATATGGGTATTAATTAGCCCTCTTTTTACGCATTACTATTTGTATTGTCTATCTTCATATAATGTGTTCAATTACTGGAGCTTTTCTCCCCGGGCCTCTACTGAAAATGGACATATATCCAGCTAGACTAGCCCGGTCAACAAATGTAAAATAAAATAAAATAAAATATATGAGCACAGACAATGTCAAATTTGTTCTCCTTGCTGACCAAAGAAAACACCATTGTGATCCAATTGCTCCCAATACCAGACAGAGATACTCTCCTTCTGGAAACACTTTGTTTGTCTTTTCGGCATTTTCCCGGTTAGGGGTCGCCACAGCGGAACTCCGGTCCGCTAATGATTGGCAGTAGATTTTTATGGTGCCGAGTTGCCAGCCCGACGTCCAACCTTCAGTGAAGGCACGCCCATTCATGCATGTCTTTCGAATGCCACTTGACCGCGGGGAGGACATGCAGACTCCACACAGAAGGCACTCCAGCTGAGAATCGAACAGGAGAACATCTTGCTGTGAGGCAACAACGTTACTGCTGCACCACCGTGGCTCCAAAATTCTTAAAACAGGGTACTACTCTCCTCTCAAAAGGAAATTGCCACTGAGAGACCAAAAACTGCTCCCTTAGGAACAGTCAAGAAAATGTTCTTACCTTTTCGAGACCCAAATTCAAACTAGTCATAGATGAGAAAGCCTTTTCAAGAACTGGGCCTACATATCAGAATCATCTATCAAATGATATTAGGTGCATGGCTACATTAGAAGTATTTAAAAAAACATTAAAATCCTACCAATTTGAGGAAACCAAATGCTCATGCTTTTGCAATACTGGTTAAAGACCAGAGGCTCACTCAAATCCCATGTAGGTTAATAAAAGTGTAACTAGACATAGCCCTTCCTATGTATAGAATTTCCTAGCTTATGAAGAGAATTTCCTAACTTGTTTCCAATGTTTTACTAGCACTATAACAATGTTTCTTTTTTTCTCTTAAATCAATATGCATTTTGCTTGTATTGCATTATATCTACTGCAAATTTTGTAACATTGTTTTATAATGCACTAGTGACTGAAAACCATGAAGTCCACCTACCCAATCAACAAATTTCAATAAATAAAAAAATAAATAACAAATTAAGTTAGTAATTTGGTCCAACTTATAAAATATTAAAATAATTGTATTTATAGAATGTTAGCAACAGCTCCTTGTGAATACCTTCATATTGCACTCAAAATTATATACTATTCACAGACAACAGGCCAGGGACATGCCAAGTTAAGAAACATTAATACTAGCAAGGAATGATTCATATTTATCACCAACATTTGTAGAGACAAGTAATGCAGTCTCAGACACAGAACCTTCTGATTCAAATAGCATTAAGTAACCATACCAAAATAGGTGTTATCCACATCCCTTCCTTTCTCTCAGCGCAATTGAAATAACATTAAACAACATTTGTGAATTTACAAGGCATAATTTATAATTGCATGATATATGCACATGGATTAAATGGATGTCCACAAGTCCACATGCTATATTAATTAATTTCCACACTTAGTCTTACCTAACAACTAACTGAAGGAACAAAATCTAACCACAGTATCAACATACTAATAGCAAACACTAAAGACAAGCTAAAAGATCTTCTGGTACTGTTAAATTTAATTAGTGACCACTGACCCATAATCTCTACCTTGTCCCTCAGAGATCATAGATCAGCCCCCCAAATTACACTGTTGAGAACAATCCCTGAAATCACAAAGGATATACTGGTCACAGAGCTTCACAATCAACCTTATACAATTTAATGTCAACAATACAGGGCAGACTATACCCCAATAGAAAACAGAGTGCAAGGCAGAATAATCCCCTGACTTTCCCAGCCAATAAAGGCTAGAGATAAAACATAGTTAGAGCAGAAAAAAGATGCAATAAATATGGATGAAAATAATTTCCAGAAGCTAAAATGTGAAACTAAATAAATGTCAACTATGCCAAATCTAAAGATTTCAGAGAACTGCAAGCAACTTAGCTATGACACCACAATAAATTCTCTCAATTAGTTAAAGATCTTGGTATCTCCCAAAACATTCCAAAACAGCAAAGTAGCACATCTTGGTATCTCCCAAAATATTCCAAAAAAGCAAAGTACCACATAGTCTCACTGCTTCTTCAACACAGGAGATAGAAAATACAGGCAACATCAAATAAATCATATTTTGGAAATACCACACCTACAACACCACCACACCACTTCATAAAATAATAGACTATCACAAATATGGCTTAAAAATCATACAATAATCTCACATACAGAAACTTCAACAGCAAATAAAGCATGGTTGCAATCCAGATTTCCATATAGTATGCAGAGTCCTACAAACAGTTAGCAATATCTGCTCACTTTAGAAACTATCTGTAATTTAGAATATGGCCTTCCTATAATAACCCTAATCTCCACACAGAATACAACACTAATATAAACTATGAAGGGCAGAATACTAAGATTCCTACATCTATCACATGACAGAGTACCACTGAGATGCACTTAAAAAAACAAAATGGCTACCTGTTTCAGCTACAGTCTCTCTATTAAACGCATTTGTATATAAAATAACTCCATGAAAGCTACTGTACTCCTGTTCTAAGCAACCTACACTTAAGAGATCAGAACTATTCCATAAGAAACCATCAGGGCATACATCTAGGTAGACCACCATTTACACTTTTAAACTGTGAAAAACCTTTTTTCAAAAAAAAAAAAAAAAAGACCCAGCTAGCTGTATAGTATCCTAGAAAAATACAAAAAACAGAGCAGGTAAACAGCTTGAAGGGGCAACATATAGATCACCTACTCAAAGAAAACAAATGTACATGCTTGAAATACACTGGGTGAGAACCTAATATAACAGCATTTACCCTAATGAATCCTTATTCAACTTTCTTACCTGCCTACGTCCTGTAGACAGAGATTCTAGTGGATCACCCAGGCAAATGAAAATATGCAAAACTGTTGTCTGTATCCTACAAATACAGACATTCTTCCACAGCAATTATACAAACACTATATTTTTCAAGATAAAAGGGTCCCTGTTGGAATATATAGAAACAAATAACAGAAGACAGCAGGAAGTAAATGTTTTAACCAGGCCGTCAGAGGAAACAGTATATTTGCAAACTGCTGAAAAGGAGATGAAAGAAAAATGGTAGAACGGTAACTAAAATATGAAGACATGGCACAAAAACTTGCTGAACTTGAGAACAGGTCATGCAAATGCAACCTGCGGTTTTGTAAATACTACTATACTATGTTTTTATAAGGGTTCAGCATGGGGATTTTCTCCCCGGGCTTCAGCTGAAAAAGAGCTCAAGCTCAGTCAGACATATCCAGTTAACAAATGCCAAAATAAAATAAATAAATAAATACAGAAGTACCAGAAGAAACTGAAAAGAAGAATTGTAAAGACTTTATGAGAAAATTTCTCAACATATGGATTAGACGTTCTGTTGATTATATTTAAATTGAGAGAACACAGAGAAAAAATGTGCCCTCTTTAATTTCTCCAAGACTTTTGGGTTTCTAATATCATGATGGGAATGGACCCCATTCCTAAGTCAACAAATGATTAAAGTTCAAGAAATTAGTATTGTTTCATTCATTGATGTTAGCCAAAAGTAGTCTTTGCAGCATCTGCAATGTGCCAAGAACTTAATCCTTCTGCAATTCATACAGAGTTTGGTAACATATCTAAATAAGACTGTAAATTCTTTTTTATGAGAACCATTGCTCCTACTACTATTGCAACTATATGAGTATCCTTCTGCCAGATAGCCCTAGTTTCTGCCTGCAAATGGTGGTATTTTATGACTTTGTGTCTCTCTCTGTGTAAGACACAGTAATCACTCAGTGTAGCAACTTCAGTGATCAATGCTACTTTTGTCTTCTTTTCATTGACTACTATATTTGGTTTTCTCGCGACTATTTTTTGAACCAGTCATAATGGGTGTTCCCATGTGATATAAACTTCATCATTTTCTGTAATGCTTTGTGACTCATGTTTCCAATGCTTCTCAGCTACTTCAGTATTATAATGTTTGTACAATCCCCAGTGCAACAGCCTTGCCACATTATTATGCCTTTCAGTATACAGGCCTTCTGCCATTAGTGTATCACACCCAGCAATATGATCTGTGACTGCTTCCAATTATGTTTTACAAAACCTATATTCGTCTTTTTCTCCGACATGTTCAATGCACTTTGTAAACCAAAGTGTACGTAGTTAGTCCATTGTCCTGGGCCACCAATATTAACCTTTCTTCTTTTGGTTTAAATTCATCGCTCCTTAACCATTCTTCCATTAGATCCTAATCAACATGAGGTTGTTCCAGGAGTTTTCTGTACTTGCAATTATATTTATGCATTTTGCACATTTCTTGCCTTTTCATTTGATCCTTCACCTTATATTATTTCTTTAGTTTTTTTGGCATATTCAGTTGCTGCCTGATGTTTATTTACTTCTGGTTTGATTTCCATTTCCACTTCATGCTTCTGCTAAACTAAGCAGGGAAGTCATTTCAAACTTGTTTTCCTCATGTTTTAAAACTTTTACTATGTTTGGATCTTGTAAATTCAGCAGATATGTATGTAGTCCTATGACTGCAGATCTATACATCTAATCAGTTTTGAGGAGGCCCATACCTCCTTCAGAACGGGGAATTTATAATCTTGGTACACACTGATTTTTATGAATTATTTGATAAGCATGAAGCTTTTTTCTTGTTTTCCTATCCAACTGATTCTGTACCTTTACAGCCCAGTCAGTCACCCCAAAACTGTAAGTTAGAACAGGAAGATCAAATTGGTTTATATCTTGGACTTTGTTCCTAGATATCAGGGCTGTTTTCCATATTAATTTTATTTTTTTTCAACAAACATCTTTATTAAATTATCACATGTGACATAGCCTATCTTACATTTATATAAATGAAAAACAAACAAAATGACACCACTTTTGTTGCAAACATTATACATCACAGACACCATTGAAACAACTGTAGTTGCAAACATACATCACTTAAAATCTATCCTGCCATCCAGCCATTGTCAAGTTAAGCATTATATGTCTCATTCAAATCCTGCCTCTTAAACCTCGTTCCTTCTTTGCATATATTATTCCCGCAATTCCCATTTTAACTCTGTAGTTTGCTCCTACTCTTTTCTAAAGATCCCAATTCTGTTTTTTTATCTCTATTACTATATTCACTGCTTCTAGTAAAGTTGGTCTAACTTTGATTTCCATTTTCTAGCAATTGCTTTTTTGGCAGCCACCATAATTAGACTCAGCAGGGCTTTACTATCTCTAGGCAATTTGGATTCTGTATCATAGCTCAAAAAAATCATCTCCACAGTCAATCCAATCCGCTTACCCAGCATCTCCGACAGAGTGCTCTGCAGGGAATCCCTAAAGTCTGGCAGCTCATTACACTCTCAGAAAATATGCTACTAGCCACCTCTTTCTTGCCTATCATACCTTCAACATTTGCTGTCCACCTGAGGAAAAATTCTTTGGAGTCTACTTGGGGTATAAAAATACCCATAGAAACACTTCCAGGCAAAGATCCTAAATCTTCTAGACTTTGTTGCATATTTTGGAGATATACATATACCCCCATTGTCTCTTTGTGAATTGCTTATCCAATCTCTCTTTCTAATCCTTTATAAGATCCTCTGATTGATTCTTATAATCATCATGCAATATTTTATATACTTTAATTATTCCTTTTTTAATGGCAGCTTCTGTTCTAGAGTCTATTAAAAACTCTACCAGTGATGGTCTTTCATTTAGGACCCCCCTATTTCTTTCTCTTTGCCTATCCTCTGATATCAATCCTTGATAGGGAAGGCAATCTTTAATCTGCAGTCCAAATAAATTCTTGGCCTATTCCCATTGTGTTACATTTCCCTTTCTAGTTATTTGCTCCCAATATCTTGGTTCCTTTGCCAGTTATCTCCAACAAATTCCATCCTCCTCTTGCCTATTATCTGTATCCCTAACCACAGTCATTCCTAGCAGCAGAATCTCTTTTCTCCATTCTTGTTCTGGTTTAGTTCATAGAATACTCCCTGCTATGTTTTCAGTATTAATTTTAGTCTTCTAAAATATTCGTTACTACGTTTTATTCACATTTGTTCATATTTTATTGTCAATCTTTCATCAAATCCCAAATATTTATACACTCCCTCTTGCTAAAGTTCTTTTATATCACATTCCTGTCCCAGACTGCTATTTTCTTGGTGCAGCAGCAAATAAGAGCACTAGTGAAATCCTCCAAAGCAAACTTTGAGTCCAAATTGGCCACAACTGCTAGAGACAATCATAAGGCCTTCTTCACATATGTCTGTAATCTCAAAGGTAGCACCCAGATCTGTTCAGAAATGGTGGTCAAGGACACCACATATACAAATGCCGTAGATACAGCAAATTTGCTGGCTGACAGATTCAGTGAACATTTCACCCCTCTGTCCCCCCTATCAGTATATCAGA
Organism: Protopterus annectens; assembly: GCF_019279795.1. Classification (NCBI taxonomy): domain Eukaryota; kingdom Metazoa; phylum Chordata; order Ceratodontiformes; family Protopteridae; genus Protopterus; species Protopterus annectens. The sequence goes on along the minus strand of NC_056735.1, from coordinate 626,522,526 downwards.
ACATTCCCAGTACCTGCCCCTTTCCACTTATATCTAGGGATCAGGTCATCACTGCTCTCTCTAAGGAAAAAAATACAGCCTCCATGGGACCCGATAACATCCCAGGCTGCATCCTACATGAACTCAGGCAGGAATTTGCAGCACCATTAGGCCCCCTATTCAACAAAAGCCTGAGTACCGGCTTTGTCCCAGCTGAGTGGACGACAGACACTTTCATCCCTTTACACATAGGTGGAGCATCCACCGATCTGGGAAATTACAGACCCATCAGCCTAACTAGCCTGATCTGCAAAGAATGATGGACCTCATTAACAAGGACATTGGCAACCTCCATACTCTTGATCCCACACAGTTTGGCTTCGTCAAGGGGAGGTCATGTCTGTTAAATTTGGTCAACCTTTTTGAGACAGTCATCAAAGCCATGGATGAGGGGAAGACAGTGCACACCACCTACCTTGACCTGGCAAAAGCCTTCAACACTATTCCCCACTCAGACATAATAGATAAACTCTCTCAACTAGGCATCAATCCATATGTTACCAGATGGGTAGCTAACTGACTCACTGACAGATCCCACCTAGTCAAACTAGGGGGAGCCACCTCAAGCAGTAGACCTGTATTGAGTGGTGTACCCCAGGTTTCAGTCTTGGGGCCTCTGTTATTTGGGATATATTTTTCTCAAGTGGAGGCCAAAACCAGTGGGGTATAGCTGACCACGTTTGCAGATGACTGCAAGCTGGGAGCTGTCATCAATTCCCCTAGTGACGTGGACATCCTCCAAGAGGGTTTCACCCAAACAAATGACTGGTGCCAGAAACATGGCATCAAGCTGAATACAAAAAAATCATCATCCCCTTTGGAGAGAGTGATGTCGCCACAAATTATCACATTAATAACAATGTCCTAAGCATGCAGTTAGTTGTGAGGGATTTGGGAAACCAGATTGATAGCAACCTGACTTTGGACCATCATGTTGTTTCCATTGTATGGAAAGCTTTCTACATGGCCCACCTCATAAGTAAGGGTATCTCATCCAGGGACAAGAGGTCATGTATTCTTCCCTTATAAGGCCCATTGTTGAGTACAACAACCCCATTCAGAATGTACCTCGAAAAGCACATGCAGCAGCTGGAGAGACCACAGAGGTTCCTCACCAGGAGAATCCAAGACCTCAAAAATCTACCATACACAGATAAGCTAAAAGCCATATCGCTCTACTCTGTTTCATACAGACTTCTCAGAGGTGACCTCTGTCTGGCATACAAGACAATCTCGGACCCCACCTTGATGTGACTGCTGCATATCTGCAAGTCAAGCTCCACTTGAGTAACCTGCACACATGGCTTCAACCTGGTCTGTGACATCAATAGGACTTGTTGGAGGGACAGATTTGTGTCCCAGAGACTCTCTCATCTATGGAATAGACTCCCTCTCCACATCAAGCAGAGTAACTCTTTACCCCTTTTTAAGCGCAACCTGGATAACTGGATGGGAAATAGAAAATATATCCCTGGGATTCGGCATCAGGTGCTGATTTGTCTATGTATGGGCTAAACTTGTGGCTAAGCTTATAAGGACCTCAGGGCCAATAGCCTAGTAACTTATTATGATCCTATGATCCTGCTTTAAAGGTTGCTTTTGCACATTTATCAAGACCAAATGACATTCTTATATCATCTAAGAAAGTTTTGACCACTTGCAGTGTGCTTTTACACTGTTCCTAGTATGAGTTTGAGAAAGCAGCCGAAGACCTATACTAATTAAGCTGCAGATATGTCGGCTAAAGGAGGAAATGCTTTCTAGTCTGTGGAGGAAGGGAACAATTGTAGGGATTGGAGATACACGAGTTTGTGTGGATAACGACTTTCCATTACTAACATGAACTAAAATAAATGAGTTTCTTCATTCTGTAAGACTGTATCCTGATTTACTTCAAATCTTTTATTCATTTGGATTCAGAGCCTACTCAGACCCTTGACAATTACAAGATGAACTTACAAAGAGAAAACAACAGGCATAAAAGCCAACAAAGTACACTTAAAGGGAAGCATTTATTGCAAAGCTATTTCCTGCTTCCAACAGAAAATGAATAAAACAAAGGAGATAAAACAGTATAAAAAAAAAGAAATACTCTATTAAAAAAACAAAAAACAAAACAAAAAAAATGCACTAGGATATGACAAAGTATCTGAATGTTGTCACCACTTCATTCAGGAGCAGGGCTTCTCCTTTTTAAAAGGACAAACAGTTAAAATTAGACCTTCATCTCCAAGCCAACATTAAGTAAACCCATAAGAAACTAGGAATGCTTTCCCAGCACAATCACTTCCTCACACCATCAGCTAAGCTTACCCTCTCTATCACATACCTCCTCCCCTTCCTTATGCATGGGGCTCCTCTCCTCACCAACCTGCAAGCAACCCTCAAAGGTAAACTAGCATCCTGCTACAATAAAATTGCCAAATTTGCTACTAGCTCCAAATCCCTCTCCCATCACTTTTACTCCCTTCACTCCCTGAACAGACTAGAACTCCCTCACTACCTATCCTACATTCAACTCTCCATTATCCACTAACTCACTTTCAACCCTTCTCATTTCCCCTCCCTCTCCTCCATCCTCACTATGCATCTTCCTACCTGCACCCTCAGATCTAACAATCAAAACCTCATTGCTGTACACAAACTATCATATAGCCCTGGTCAACTTCTTCTGCCTTTTTCCCTTGCACGCAAATGGAACTCACTCACTCCTCACATTCATACTACACAAAATCTTTCCTCTTTTAAGGCACTGCTACACTCTTATCTCTCCTTTTCCTGGGAATGTTCCTGCTCTCATCCATTCTAACCCCCCTCAACTCCTCCTATAACTCATACTGCCCTACCCTAGCTCAATTATGCTTTCTGCCTGCCACATATGGGGAGGTGGTGGGATAAGGGGGTTGAATATGTACATTTCCTTTTAGGAATCTTCTACTGATGTAACTGTGACGTTTTGTGCTACATCTTGCTTGACCTTCAGTTGCCTGTATCTAAAATATACTGTATTGTATCCTGGGATTTCACTTGTATTCTGTTGCATACAAATTTTAAACTATTATTGTATTAATTTCTGGATAAACTACCTGTTTTATTTTTTGTATATATATATATATATATATATATATATATATATATATATATATATATATATATATATATATATATATACATATATATATATATATATATATATATATATATATATATATATATACTGTGGAGCTTTTCTCCCCGGGCCTCCATTAAAAAAGGACTCATCTTGGCCCAATGGACTTTCCCAGGTAACACATTTCAAATAAATAAAACAAATAAATAAAAAAGTTCTTGTCATCCCAATCTTGAAAAAAAATTGTTTAGACTCTGATGACGTTCATAATTACCATCCTATCACAAACCTTCTGTTTCTTGGAAAGGTTCTTGAGAAAGTAGTGTATTATCAACTAGACAATTATTGAGCTGTCATGGTTAATACTCTCACACCTAATCCATTTCAGTTAGGTTTTATCGCATGGCATAGTTTTGAGAATGCACTCATTAAGATGTTTAATTATCTGCTAGTTGCAAGATATCATCATTTCTATTCTGTCTTGTGCTTTTGATCTCTCATTAATATTTGATTTGGTTGACCATGTCATTCTTGTGGACAGACTGGACTCTTTGGTACAGTTCTTAACTGGTTTTCTACCTGTTTAACATGTTATACTGATAGATATAAAGAAAAGGCTATCTAAGGATGAGACTACTCAAGGAGTGTTGTTTCAAAAATGGTAGAGCTAAAAGACAGAACATGCAGAGAAAACCTAAGATTTTTCTGCTGTACCAGTGAAACTGGAAGAAACAAACTGTATTAATTTTGTGAAAGCACAAATAAGCAACTGCACTGGCTAAAGGGCACATTGAGTGTATGCTCCAAGCTTGACCTTGTGAAAGCAACCAAGACCTGTATTAGTAAAGATACAATCATACAAGCAGAAATAGGTTATCCTGACAAAACTATGGCAGAAGGGCAAAGTATTAAAAACTGGATACAGTAGAGTGTTTGTGGAAAAGGATTATTCACTGTACAACAGGCAAAAAAGAAGCAAATTTATTCCAGCAATCAGGGAATGTCAAGAGGCAGATGTGAGACTCAAGCTGCTGTATCCAGCTGTCTTTAGAATATTTTTCCTGGTGAATCAAAGTCATTTTTGATGCAGAACAGGCTAATGAGAAAATACAAAAGTTACCCAATAAAAAGTGAACCAACAAACAGAACAGGACACTGCTTCTCATTCATCTGACAGTAAAGATGATACAGACAGTATGCCAGTGAAACATTTTCCAATGCTCCAAATCAAAATGCTTGAGGGACAGAATTTTAGGTTAGGTAATGCCTGTGTGTACAGCTGTCAGTTTGAGACAATTGTTCCTACCAGGAGGTTAAACTTCATTATTTGAATATGTACATATTTTTGTGTGCTTGTTTTAACTTAACAGGTTAGGGGGTGTTCTGGGGTATGTATTTTTTGTTTGAGGGTTTTCATTAAAACAAAAAAATCTTGAAAAATGTGTCATAGGTTCAAATGGAGTTAACAAGAAATGACTGTATAAAAAACGCATGCCAAGCATTAGAGTGTGCATGCAATGCAAATATGGGAAATGCAGATTAAAAACGTTGACATGTATAATAGGTGGGAACAATAACTTTTTATCATAATGTCTATGCTATCCTTATTATTTTGGAATGTAAATCACCTTTCAGGTATAGACAAAAAGGTAAGAGTATTATATTATACTAATAAATGAAGAGTGCAAATATCAGCATTGCAGCAGACACATTTGGAAAGAAATGACCATGTGAATTTGATAAAGATAGGATTTCAGGGAGGATATTCAGTGGAACATCAGGGACAAAGGAAAAGGGGAGTAATTATACTAATTGTTAGAGGAGCTCCAAAAATGATTGAAGAGGAAAAAAAAGATAATAATGGTAGATTTGTGGTAGGAAGGGGCTACTGGTAAAGATGGAGCATTATGGTGGCATGTATTTATTTTCCACCAAAAACTGCTGTTATGAATCTTAAGAAAATGTTGGGAGAAATAATCAGCTTTCAGCAGAGAATATTACTTATAGGTGGGAACTGAACTTATTTGCAACAGTGATGATGTATCTGTGGGACATAGAAGGGAAATCATAACTGAAGAAAATATTTGGTATGGAAGATGTGAATTTATTGTAGGAACTTGGCAGAATTTATGTAATATTCCCCAGGTACAATGCTAGACAAGAGAGAAACTGTATATCTCAGGAACATGTGCATTTAATTGAAAGCTTCAGCATATATCCAATAACGATTTCAGACCATGCACCAATAAAAGTTAAGATAAAAATGCAGAGTAATGAAGTAAAAATGAGACACTAGCACTTTCCCACCATCTGTTAAAAAGAGAGGAATTTAAGGAATGGGTAGCAGAAATTATTGAAGAGTTATTACAGGAGATAGAAATTTCTTCGAAAGTTATTGCTAGTGAGTGAGAGAAAATAAAAGTGGAGTTTAAAAATAGGGTAGAAATAAAACAAAAAGAGATATGGATAAGACGTAACAGGAATTATTTAGAGGAACTGGCACAGCCAAAAGTATTGTGGAATGGGGGGAATGTCACAGAACAAGAATAGGTGTAACTGCAAAGTGTTAAAGAGACAATAAGGGAGTATTTGGATAATATGCATGAGTTTAGAAAGATTTCTGTTAAGCAACTTTTAACACAGCAACGTAGACAGCAGAAAGTAAAAAGAGTTGTTGCCAAACTTAGGGAGCCTACAACAAGAAAAATAATCACAGATCCTGTAGAGATATTAGAAATATTTATGAAATTTTATGAAACTTTGTATATAGCAGAGAAATGCAGAAATCAAGAAAGAGCACAAATGGAAATATTTTTGGAAGACTTAAGTGTGCCAGTGTTAGAGGTAGATGAAGCTCAGCAATTAACAGTTAAGATAGGAGGAGATAGGATTAAAATGGTGACATACAATCAATCGGCAGGAAAGTCTTCAGGAACAGATAGTATTCCTGTGGAAGTCTGGAAGCTAGGAGAGAAGAAAGTGATAAAGATCTGGAAGGTTTTGTTTCCATCTCAAACTCATCAAAGAATGGCGCTGGGGGCAGTATGATAGACTCTACATGGTGCCCTACAGGGGGAAGAATTATATAGAGCAACCACTTTAGGTGTCTACTGTTATAAGCAGTATCTTCAAGACAGGAGAATACAGATCATAGACTGGTGCACACTGGCAGAGCTAGCTACTTAATGGTGTAAAGTATGGTGGTATGTGATTTGGTTATATTGACTAATGTCACCAAATGGGCATGGGTATCTGGTAATGATAAGTGTGTTAAGGACCCAGCCAACTCTGACCTATATCAGGGACCTATGCCAATGGTGGGAGGTATGTATGCACCGCTATTGGTCAGTGTGTACCCAGCAGCCCTTGATCAATAAGCTACTGGCTATCCGGTATCCAGATGCCCAGCTTGGGTTACCTGGGATAGCTCTGTTAAGTGAAAGCTGGACATAAAACAAGTCAACCTGCCAAATATGAACTAAGAATTGCTACACTCAATGTAGGTTCACTGACAGGTTGGGGCTTGGAAGTGGATGAGATGATGCTAAGGAGGAGGCTGGATATTATCTGTATCCAGGAAACAAAGTGGAAGGGCAGCACAGCAAAGTCATTTGGCTTGGGATCCAGAGTCTTCTACTCAGGAAGAGAACAATCTAGAGATGGTGTGGCAAAGTTGGTGAGGGAGAGACTTCAGAAGACAGTGAGGGATGTCATCAAAATTAGTGAGAGACTCAAGGCAATCAGACTCCAGCCTAAAGATAGGGCAGTATTCATAATCTCAGCCTATGCTCCTCAGCAGGGTTGTGATAGGGAGGAAAAGAGTGCATTCAGGCAGCAGTTTCAGGATCTACTAGATAAAAAAGGACAACATGAATAAGTATTGATGATGGGTGCCCTGAATGCTCATATCGAGACTTAACATGATATTAAGACTGCCTGGGTCCACATGGATGGGGCAGCAGTAATAAAGAAGGAGAGATCATTCTAGATTTGTGTCTGGGAAATGGCTTGAGAACAGCCAACACATGGTTCCAAAAGAGAACACATACAAGATTTGCCAAGGTGCAACTCAGGTAGACTTCCTCCAAATAAGAAAAGGGCACTGGAGTAAAATCAGAGATTGCAAAGTCATCCCCAGTGAAACAGTCAGCCCACAGCATAAACCACTGTTTGCTGCAATCAGCAGAAAGCAGTGGTCAGAGAAGGTTCTAAGGTCAACAGATACCAGGCTGAAGACCTGCAAGTTGACTGGAGAGAAAGCACAACAGTTCAAGGAATTATTCAGGGGTGCTCCAGCACCTCAAGAAGAAAAGGAAATAGGTGGATTTGAAGAATAATGGCAGCAGCACAAAACATCACATTTGAGGACTACAAAACAGATATGTGACTAAGCCAGGTTTGGCAATAAGGTACATAAAGAAAGCGTGTGGTGGAATGCAGAAGTCCATGAAGTATCAAAAGAAAGAAGGAGTGCAGGAAAAAGTGGGAGATAGAAAAGACAGACCAGGCTAGGAAGGAATACCAGTTGGCTAACAAAGACTCTAAGAAAGGAGCTGCAATAGTAGAGAACAAGGCATTAAAGGCACTCTACCAGCTTCTGGAAAGTAACTCAGTAGATGGCACAAATAAACTATATCAGGTTGCAAGCCAAACACATTAATAAAAGAAGATAGTCAGGCATCCTTCACAATGAATGCCACCAACAACCTGCTTACCAGTCCACAGGACATCAAAGGCTGATGTAAGAAGTACATAAAGCAGCTTCTGAATGAACAAAATCCCACAAAAGCTGTACTGCCCGAACACAGCCTACAACAAGAGAATAGAAGGACTCCACCGTAGAAGAAGTAAGAACAGCACTGAGGAAAATGAAGTCAGGGAAGGCAGCAGGTTCAGATGAGGTCATAGCAGATATGATAATGATGCTGAGTGAGATAGGGAGATAGGGGAGATATGGCTCCTGAGAGTACTCATAGCAGTGTGGAAAGCAAGGCATATCCCAAATGACTGGAGAATACGCACATTAGTGCCAATGGGCAAGAACAAAGGGTACATTCACAATTTTGATCAGTACAGAGGTATCAAACTCCTGTCACACTGCATGCAAGTTGTGGAGAGGGTGATTGATAAACGAATATACCAAGTAGTAGAAAGTAAGGTGGGAGATGAGCCATTCAGACAGATAGTTGAGAAGAAGATGCAGATGAGAAACTCAAATGGGCATTTCCAGACTTGGAGAAAGCATATGACAAGGTCCCAAAAAAGCTGATTTGAGCAGTCCTGCAGTGGTTCAGAGTTCCAGAAACATCGACAGAATTAGTGCAAGCTGTGTACAAGGACCCAGTGACTCAAGTATGAACAGTATGCAGTCTCACAGAGGGGTTCCCAATGGAAGTGGGTGTGCATCTGGGTTCAACTCTGAGTCCACTGCTGTTCATACTGGTGATAGACTACATTAGCAAACAGGTTATAGGAAACAGATCAACAAAGTTGCTGCATGCATACGATATGGCAAAAAAGGCAGACTCACTGCAATAACTTCAGCAAAGGATTGGGGAATGGAATGCAAAACTGAAGGGACCAAAACTGACTACAGATAAGACAGTGGTAATGGCAGCAAGCTAGGGAAACCAGAAGAAGCTGAAAATTGAGACAGAAGGGAAAGTAATGGAACAGGTTAACAGCTTCAAGTATCTGGAAGGGGTGATTGAGGAGAAGGGAAGTCTGAATGAGGGAGTCAAAGGTAGAATCAGAGGAACTGCAGCCAGCTGGCACAGAGTGTCAAGTGTAGTATATGACAGAAAAATGCCAAAGAAGCTGAAAAGTAAGGTGTACAAAACAATGGTGTGACCAGCACTATATAGTACAAAATCCCAGGCAGTAAAGGCAGAGCAGTTGAGGAAGCTAGAAGTGATGGAGATGAGTGCCTGAGATGGGCAGTTGGATGCACGCTATGGGACAGATGGAGAAATGAGGACATAAGAGCAGAAGCAAAAGTAGCTCCAGTTGCAGAAAAAGTCAAAGAAAGCAGATTATGGTGGTTTGGGCATGTGTGCTGAAAAGCAGAAGACAATAATGGGACAGACAGGAAGAAGGAAAGAGAAAACAAGGGTATCCAGCAAACAGGTGGCTGGATTGTGTAAGAAGACTTGCAACAGTTAGGCACGAGTATCAAAGAAAGCAGGAGAGTAGCACTGAATAGAGTGATAGAGATGGTGACAGTTGACACTGCACCTGAACACATGTAGAAACGTGGGAAAAAGGGGGTTGATAATGATGATGCTTTTAAAAGGAGGTGAAGTACCAACATCTTGAATGAAAGCTATGGTGGCAGTAATACCTAAAGATGGTAAATACTCATAAGACCCAGCTTCATGTAGACCCATTACAATTTTAAACTGTGATTATAAATTCTTTATATCTATAATAGCTCAAAGAATGGCAAAGGTGTTGCCAGAATTCATGTATATGGATTAATGTAGTTTTGTGTAAGGGAGGTAAACATTTGACAGCATTAGTAGTACAATCATGATCCAGCAGGAAGCAGAATGTAAGAAATACTGCTGTTGATGGTAGGTCTTGATGCAGAGAAAGTGTTTAACAGAGTAAGTTGGGATCTTATGAGTAGGGCAATGGAAGTATTCACATTCGCTGATACAATAACAAAGTAAATTAAGAGGATGTATGAAAGATCAGAGGCAAGAATTAAAGTGGGAGAGTTCCTGTCTGATAAGTAGCATCTGAAGAGAGGAACCAGGAAGGGGGTGTCATCTTTCCCCTCTGTTATTTGCTTTATATTTAGAGCCACTAGCAAAGAAACAGGGAACTCAGAAATTCAAGGATATAATTGATATGGTAATCAAGAAAAGTTGGCTTTATTTGCAGACGATATTATTTTGCATCTGATAAAACCAGAAAGGGACATCTCAGTGCTGTGGAACATTTTAAGGCAGTTTCAAGTCTTTCTAAGATATAAAATTAATGAAGATAAAGCAAACACAATAGCTGTAAGTTATGCTCTGAGACATGAATTGGTCCAGCATTATCATTATTTATGGGGACACAAAAAAGTAAAGTATGGATTAAAAAAGCTTCTTTATGGCAGCTAAGGAAGAGTGCACAAAAGATATTACAATAAATGAGAAATGGGAAGATTTTCCTTATGGATATGGATAACAAAATATAAGCAGTGAAAGTATTTTTAGTCCCTTTGGATTTATATACAGGTCAGGCATATTTTTATCAAGGAGAGGAGAAGTTTTGGACAATAATTAATAAAGAACTGAAAGAATTCATCTGGAAGGGGAAGTGGGCAAGGGTTAAGTGGAATAAACTGATCCTTGCAATAGAACAGGGTGGTTTAGGATTATCTGATTTGGAGGTATATTTTAGAGCTACGCCTTTAAGACTCATATACAGAACTCAAGGAGAAAGTTATAATTCTATAATTCAAAGTGAAAAGGGATGATGATGAAACAGGAGTGAAATTCAAGAAATAAGGAGAGAGTGGGATTTTAAATGCAGATCATTAAGGAGAATAACAATAGCCATTTAGAATATTGTATTTATAAAGTAGCATAAAGTATTTTAAGAACTAAGCCAACAGGAGAATGGAGAAAGGAGATTTTGCTGATAGGGACAATGGCTAATAAGGGTGTGATGACCGTGCCCTGGCCCAGCAATCAAGGAGCCTCAATCCTCAACACTAACACCAGGGAGGCCGTCTCCTAGAGGAGGAAAGGATAACTAATACACACAGTAAAGTACAATTTCCCTTAAGTGCACACAGAGATCACAGTCAGTCTGGGGCTGGCTGCTCCCTTGCTCACCAGGTCCCCAATAAGACTCCCCACTGGCACAGCTATAGGGTCCAGGTCTCAGCCTAACTGGGCAAGCTAGAACCTCCAGTACCCTCTCTGTCCAACCAGAGCTTTGTGTTCCTGCCCAAGTAGCTGACACAACACACACACACTTTGAGATAAGTATTTATACAACTTCACAGACACTCCTGGGAAAGGCTGACACAGATTCTCCAGCTGTGCCCCTTTACCCAAACTATATGGTAGTAATTACTGCCACCACCCAGTTAATAATATCAGCTACTAAAAGGCCCTTAAAAGGGTGTCCAATTATTACTGTGCAATATTAATATCCAATGTTAATGTGACTATACAGTCTAAGACTTATTGGAAGGGCTTATATAGTAAACTCTATAAATATATAATGCACTCTAAAGCATACTTCATCTCTACACAAACCAGCCACAGGTCGAAGGTTTTAAAAATATTTAATAATAAATAATTAAAACACAAGACAAATCTACTACACCACAGAGATATCTAAGAGTTCACAGATCACACAGAAACTTAAAATAATACAGTAGGACATGTCTGGTTTCAAAGAAAAATACCTAATTAATCTTTACTAGCTTTACCTATTCCTACAAGATATCACAGTGCTAAAAACTTACATGTGAGGATAAGCAGAGTGCTGATAAGTTAGATGTCCAGATCAAAATGCTCTAGGTCTTTTGTGAGAAATAGAATTTAAACATTACTAACAAACATGATTCTAAGGCCCTCCCAAAATTACATCATTTTTGACACTCATGTTTTCCCAGTATTCATATTGCATCATCTTAACACCTGGTCTGAGTTCTCAGGCCACAAACCACATTATTTACCAATCTAACATCTCCTCAGAAACTTACAATGATATGAGACATTTAACATGTATATACTAACAGAAACTAAAGCAATAAATGCACCTTCCACATCTAAATTCTGGTCATAAACTTTAGCCTTAAAACAATGGGCATGAAATCTTCATCCAGCTGCCTTCGGGCCAAATTCTAACATGAAAGGATACAACATGCTTCACTGGGCCAGTAGAGTGCAATGTTGTCACATATTTTGCAGTTCCACATTTCGCAGTGTTTTCCTACATTTAAAAACACAAGCCTGTATTTTACATTTATTTATATAGTTGATAGAATTATATATCAAATTCTATTTGACTAGGCTGGCAGCCTTCGCCCATTTCTCCCCAGTCGTCACAAGGGGTACAGAGAATAGGCAAGAGGGGGCTGGAATTTAATGAGGAAAACTGGCAAAGGAACTAAGGTATTGGGAACAAATAGAGAGGGAAAGGTAATAGAATGGGATGATGCCAAGAAGAAATATGGCATGCAGGCTACAGATTGCCTTTTCTACCAGGAATTGATACCAGAGTTTAGGCAAAGAGATATGGGACTCCTAAGTAAAAGACCTGCTCTGAAAAAATTTTAGCTGAATCTAGAATAGAGGCTGCTGTTAAAAAAAGATAATTAGTGGGGCATATAAAACATTGCACAATGACTATATTAATGTAATTTACAAGGGAACAATGGGATGACATATATATATATATATATATATATATAATATATATATATATATATATATATATATATATATATATATATATATATATATATATATATATATATATATATATATATATATATATATATATATATATATATATATATATATATATATAGAGAGAGAGAGAAATCTAGGACTTTTGATCGAAAGATCAAATGTCCGAATCCATAATTACCGAACCCATTTTAATGAAAGTGCTTTCACCGAAAAAGCCCTTTTGTTAAAATATGTTTAAAAAGAACATTAAACCTACTGCTATGCAGGGGGCAAGCCCCCCTGTACCCCCCATGTGAGGGGCTGTGCCCCCACACCCCTGACTTTAATATTCTCACTCTGAGGTCGCACTACAGTGGGGAAAAGGGAATTTTCCCTTATTTGCACCGTAGTACGACTGGCACAACAAGCATACTTATCCGAAAGTGTTGCTTTGGTGAACAGCACTTTCAATTAAGTAAGCTCGGTGATTTATGTTTCTGTGGAAAGTGCAGTCGGGGATCTGTACATATCCCATATATATATATATATATATATATAGAGAGAGAGAGAGAGAGAGAGAGAGATCCTAAGTATGCAGCAAAGTTTAGACGATTTAGGATTTTTGCTTGTAAGTATTTGCATAGGTATTTTTAAACCTCCAGCAGACTCCAAATAATTTTTCCTCAGGTAGATGGCAAATGCTGGAGGTGTGATGGGGAAGAAAGAAGCAACTACAAACATATGTTTTAGGAGTGTAATGATTTGGCAGACTAAAAATGCCTTACATAGTACTGTGTCATAAATATTGAGTTAGAAAATGGGTGTAACTAAGGAAATTATTCTTTTAATTGGGACACCGGGTCTGAATTGCCCAGGCATAGTAAGGCCTTGTTAAGTTTAATTCTAGTGGCTGCCAAAAAATTAGTCATCAGAAAATTGAAATCAAAGTCTAAACTCACTGTATTTAAAGTACTGAATATTACAACAGGGATAAAAGAACCGGAAGTGGGATCTTTAGAAAAGAGTAGAAGCAAATTACATAGAAATAAATGGACATTGTGGGAATGATATATGCAGAATAATGTTCTGGAGGAGGACCGAGGTTTAAAGGAAGGCAGAAATTGAGCAATTTATGTATTGTTGGACTGATGATAGTTATAGAAAAGAACATATGTGATGTATAATGTATGTAACCGGAAACATGCTAATATGGTTTGTTTTCTTTTATATAAATGTATGTTTGCCTATGTCTTAAGTTATAATTTAATAAAGCTGCTAAAAAACAAAATAACTTTTGCTATGAAACAAACAAAAAACAGACTTTGAAGGTCTATTTTGTAACAGACAAAGAATATACAGTATGTTAAGTAGACTAAACTTTTTACTATAACACAAATTGATTTATTTATTTGGAATGTAAATGAACTTGTTGATAAGAAAAAAAAACAAGAGAAGGTACTGACCTACATTCACAATATTAATGCACAAATGATAATGTTACAGGAAACACACTTGAATCATACAGAACATGAACCTTCTGTAAAGAAAATTGATAAGGATGTTTTTTTTTTTGTTAGAATCAAAGGATAGTAAATAAAAGCGATTTTAATATTATTTAAAAAGGAGTATAGAAATAAATATTGAGGAAAAATGAAGGACAGGCAGGGAAGATTAATAACAGTAAAAGATTGTTGGCAAGGCATATGCCTTATATTTTTCTGCACTATATGCTACACCAAAAGTAGTGAGACGGGATATAAAGAATATTATGTTAGAAGTTATAGACTTTCATTAAGGATGCATGATAATAGCAAGAGATTGAAACATAGCAGAAATAAGTAAGATGTCTCTTGTGAGCCAAGACATCACAGAATACTGGTTGTGAATAAATACTTAGAGAAATGTATGCAAGTATTTGGACTTATTGGTGTAATGAAAATAAGGCAGAAATAAGTGGAATATACGCATATTTTTCAGTGAAATATGACTCCTCTGCAAGATTAGATAGCTGATATTTATTGAAAGAATACTGTAACATGATCTGAACCATGAAAATACATCCAGTTATAGTGTGCACTATTCTTTCTGAAAAGAAGTCATGTCATAAAATTTGCCTAAGCAGTAAAGACCTTGAAATGAACTAGGATAATTGTAAACTGAAAATAAGAATTATATGCTCATAATACAAACAAATAAGATATATAATAACAGGAATTATCCCCTTGGTCCAACATTAAGAGCAATGAATGTTTCTAATGCCAGTACAAGTGATCAAATATTCACATAATCACAGAATACCGGCACTGCTTTGTGGGAGATCGCAGTACAGCGGTGAGTGGAAATTTGTCTTTAACCCACAGTTATGCAAACTCTGAGTTAGTATATATAAGTAGCAGGGAATGTGGGGGAAGGGCAGACTCCCAAATGGGAGGAGGTACAGGGACACTTGCCTTGCTGCAAAAAAATTTTTTTTCTTTTTTTTAACATGTATTTTTACTTTTGATCTTTTTCAATCAATTATTTAGGTTTGCTATTTTTGTTTTTCAATTAAAGATTATATCCTCAGAATAACAGCAACAGCAGATATCTAGATGGCTTTAAAAATAAGGGATTTATAGACACAAAAAAGAATAAGTGGAACACAACAGGTTGAAGAGCAACTGAAAGAACTTAGAGTGCCTACACAAGAGTATTTAGAACACATGAATGAACAAAGAGCAATGGTTTTAAAATATTTTTTATAATAACCCTAGAGCAAAGAAAATATTGGCTGAACATCTGAGACAACAGAACATTGAAAGGATGATAACCAAAATCAGAAATTATGAGAATGTCGGAGTAGAGGTAGAAAATTATGAACATTAACAGTGAATGATTACAGTACATTACATAAACAAGATGTTGAGGGTGAGAGTAACACACACAGGAAATGATAACATATTTCAGACAATTGCAACATCCTCATAAACTGAGGAATATTAATATAAAAATAAAGAAAACCAAAATTAAAGAAGCAACAAGAAACCAGAATACAAGGAAACCCCTTGGTAGTGATGGAATTCCAATGGAAGTGTTGGAAAAAGGAGAAGGAGATAAAAGTATTGCTAGTACTTTTTAACAATAATTTCCTGCATGGGGAGGTGCCTTTGACCTGAAAAGAAACAGCTAGTGCTAGTTATAACAAAGGAGGGTAAAGAGCCCCATGATCCAGGGTTATACAAACCTATTTCAATTCTGAATCATGATTACAATTTATTTATGACAATTTTGACAAAAAGAATGACAAAAGCATTGCACGAATAGTAGTCCTGGATCAGTGTGGTTTTGTTGAAGGCAGGTAAACATGTGACAGTATTAACAGAACCCTCATGATTCAAAAGGATGCATTGGAAAATAATATTTTAATATTAATAGGTTTGAATGCTGAAATGCATTTCATAGAGTAAGATGGGAATTTATGAAGAGATCCCTTGAGGCTTTTCAATTTTCACAAACAGGGACTACATTAATATGTAAAATGTTCAGGGTAACAGAAGTGGGTCTATTTTAGTTCAGCAAATGATCAGTTACTTAGGCTCAAACCGTGTACTTTAGTGATTTACTGATTGTTTATGGTGGTAAACCATCTGGGGGGGTTCTTCCCACTCCATTTGCTTCACTCACTCTACTCCTCTGCCCTTCCCCCATATCCCACCCTCCCCAAAACCTCTACTCATAACCCAAGTAAACCACTCCCCCTCATTCCTATGATCCAGTTATACACAACTCTACATTGTCCACACCCACATTTCAGTCACACCTTACCTCCTTTTATTTAACCAAACTTATCTGCTTTCCCTTACATCCATCACCTTGAATTTTCATTCCCTGTACTATACTTCTTTGCATCTTACCCTGCTTTACCATCACAATACTATCACCACCTCAAATTGTCTTACATTAATTCCAGGCTTACTACTTTCTCTTCTATTATACAAACAAACTAACATTTCACCATACTTTTACTACTGACCAGTCACATCTCCCCTACCCCTCCTATCACAAACCACAGGGCAAAACATCTACCCTCATTGTCAAAGCCCACCCTGAAGTCAAAACATTTCCAACCTTACCTTTAGCTGCACACATCACAAGACAACATAATCTATGTTTACACCTGATTATTACATTCCAACACATAAATACCTACTATTTTTAAACCCACTATCACAATTGACATGCTCCTCCTAACCTGCCTAGCTTTTAATTCTCAATCTCACTACAGCTATATCCTTGCTTACCCCCACACACCAATACACATCAACAACTCCTCCAACCATCACCTCAATAAACAACACAGCTTCTCTCATATCTCCTCACAGCTTTTCCCCTATACCCTCCCATATTATTCAAGCCACAAGTTGGCCTCCTTACCTCCTGTGAAACCACACTTGACACCAATACCATCATCTTGGAATAAAAACATTTCCTGTGGTACTCCTTCCTCATTACCTACCTACTCAAATGTGGAGACATACATCCTAACCCTGGCCCACCCTCGAATCCTAACCACAAGAACAACCCCAAATATTTAAACATACTTACACTGAACCTCAGAATTATATGTAATAAAATAGACCCACTACATGCCTGGATGGATCAAAATAAACCTGATACACTAGCCCTTACAGAAATATGGCTACACCCCGGTATAAAAGACTCAGAAATAATACCACCAAACTTTGCAATAACCAGAAGAGATAGATCTAAAAAAAAGGGGGGAGAGACAGCCTTTCTATATCCCTCTATGCGCAACATCACATCCTACACCAGTAATATACTCAACTTTTCCAATGCTGAGGTGCTAATCTCTTTTTTGAACCTCAACATATCAAAAAGAATTTGCATAATGGTAATATATATCCCACCAGGTAACAATATACCAGTGTTGGAAAATATTTTGTCCTGTGCATCCCAATCAATAAACCTCAAAACAATAATCTTAGGACACATAAATATAGATTGGCAAACCATAGCTTCCAATTCCCCCACAAATAGTATAAACCTGTATGATTTTTCTCAGCTTATCAATACTCCAACAAGATATAGCAAAGATCTTACCTGCCAATCCACCCTAGACTGGATGCTAGTATCCCACCCTGCCAATTACCCCTCTTCCGGTACACTGTCTAGCTCCCTCAGCGATCATCTGCCAGCGTATTCCTTTAGATCAAACTCCCAACAACTAAGAGAACACACTGTAATATCAAGTTAGGAACTCAACTAATTTTTGTCAGCATAAATTCAACAATCTCCTACATGAAATAGACTGGACACCCCTTAAACAACTATCCCTTAATGATGCTGTACTATACTTTAATAATACCTTCCTTCACATACTTAATACCCTAGCTCCCATTCGTATGAAAATAATCAAAAAGAATTCAGTTCCATGGCTCTCTAAGGAATGTAAACACCTGATGAAGCAAAGGGACCTAGCCTGGATAACCTGGAAACAAAACAAAAATTAACAAAATCATGTTAATTTCAAAATACTATGTAACAAAGTGACAAAACTAATCAGCAGAGATAAGAAGTCATATTATTCCCAGCTTCAACTCCAACATAAAATCAACCCCAATAAATGTTGGCACTCCATATCTTCTCTACTTAATCCTGGAACAAATAGAGACCACAACTTATCACCTGATACCCCTCCATCACAAATAGCCAAAAACTTTAACAAGCACTTTATAAAATCAGTATCAGACCTAATAACTATTACCCCTAATGCTGCACCCCCTACCCTTCAACCTATTCAGACACCAACCTCAGACCATCAACTACTTCTACCACTTTCATTACTAACCCCCCTACTCAACCAAATATAATACAAACCCCATTCTCACTTCAGCCCATACCTACTGACACCATAAACTAAAACCCTGCTCTACTCAGCTGATAATCTTCTACCACACTACCTCAAATCGGCTGCTAATTTGATTACCTACCCGATCAGCATCCTTATAAATAGGTCTTTATCTGAATCAGAAGTACCTACTATCTGGAAACAATCTCACATCACCCCCATCCACAAAGGAGGCAACCGTTCTGATCTATCCAATTTTCGTCCTATATCCATCTTGTTACCCATATCCAAAATTCTCGAGAGGGGTATCCATCAGCAGGTAATGCAACATCTATTGCAAAACAATCTTTTATCCAAAACCCAACATGGCTTCCGACCTAGCCACAGCACAGCTACAGTCCTATTATCTTTTACAGACACTGTAGACAAGGCCAGAGATGCAGGATATTATACAGCCTCAGTATTCCTTGATCTCTCCAAGGCCTTTGACACAGTTTCTCACCCCATACTATAAAACACACTGTCTAACTTAGGCTTCTCACATAACACAGTAAAATGGTTTCAGAGCTACCTCAAAGATCATAAACAAGCAGTAAAATGGTCCAATGAACTCTCACCCTTTCTCCACAACCCTACTGGAGTCCCTCAAGGCTCCATCATAGAACCCCTACTCTTCAACATTTTCACAAACAATCTTCACACTGCCTCTAATCCCTGGGACCCTCATTCAATATGTTGATGATTCCATCATAATCTGTACTGCTCAATCATTACCAGAACTATTTCAAAAACTCAACAGCCTGTTGCTGCAGTCGAATCTTGGCTAAGAAATGCCCAACTCTTTCTTAATCTAAAGAAGACAAAACTAGTACTCTTTCATCCCAAGAACACCTCTCCTGTCACTGATTATTTTAACATCCTTGCATCTGACAACACTGTTATAGAAATAGTGCAGGAAACAAAACTTCTATGAGTTATCATTGACAATAACCTTTCATTTGATCCCCATATACAGCAAAATACAAAGAAAAGTAATCAAAAACTGGGACTCTTATACAGAAACAAACATTTCTTTACTGTAGCAACCAAATCCACCCTTGCAAAAACATTTTACTTCCCTCCCTTCTTTATGGTGCCCCTATCCTAACTAACTTATTTCTACCATAAACAAGATGGAACAGTGCTACAACAAAGTTGCAAAGTTTGCCACAAACGTTAAATATCACACACACCACTGTAAACCACTCCTAGAATTAAACTGGCTTGAACTCCCCAACCAATTTGCCTTTATTCAGCTATCCACCTTGCACAACCTTATTTTCAAGCCTACTGCTTGCCTTGCACTTACCAGTCTAATCTCACCTTTACACCAAACCAATCCCTACGATCAGAAGACAAAAATATCTTAGTTATCTCAAAACCCATAAGAAAACAAGGTCACTCGCTGTATTCATACTCTGTTTCTATACTTTGGAATTCACTACCTCTAGCTACCAGGTCTATGCCTGGCCTAACCCATTATAAAGCCTCTTTAAAAAATTATCTCAGACATGGCTCTGCTCTTGCATAAAGCCTGCCTGATGCTCAGCACTTGCTCTTCTTCCACACTAGCCACATCCTCCTCTTCTGTCACATTTCAATCCTTCACAGTCTGCAAGATCCTAAACATCACTAACCTTCTGGCTATTATTTTCCTAATGGAAACTAATGTTCTATTTATTTATTTTTCATGTACTATAACAGTCAAGTCACACACTGCTCTACCTACGTACTATTTTTGCACACTACATCATGTATAATGAGAGTGACTATTGTCTATAATGTTTTTTAACGCTATAAAATCGTCTAGATGTGTAGTATATATTGTAACATCTTCTAACATACTTTGTTCTTTCAACTTTTTTTGTATAGTATTTCTAATGCAATTTGTACTGTCTTGGATTTTACTGTATTTTTATTGTACTATATGCGGAGCTTTTCTCCCCGGGCCTCTGCTGAAAATGGGTTCTGTAGACCCAGTCAGACCACCTCGGTAAACAAATGTCAAATAAATGTCAAATAAATAAAAAATTAGGCACAAGAAACAAGAGCCTGAAATTTGAACTCTCAACTATCCAGATTTTCACATAATGTCTAGTATGTTTGCCTCATACTTTTGGTCTGTTCCTCTTACAATTTGTGGCTTTCTTGAAAACCAGTGAGAAATGAATATACTATATGATAGCCATTTAAGTTTCCATCTTCCTACCTTTCAAGAAACGCATGGTAACACAAAACAATTTATTCTAGCAACTGTATAAGATTATGCAAGCAATGTTTAAAATGTGTCCCTGGCTTTGGGCCTTTGCCCCCCCTCCCCCAGATATATTTTGGCTTTTTCCAGATTTCTTGTACTGCAAAGTTGAAAGATTTAATTGAGTGGTGAGTGGATTTTACAAGGAGCTGAGAACTTCAGGGAAAGAGAATTTTAGTGCTGCTTATGCCAAGTCTGTTTGCATTGTTAGTAGCACACCAGGCAGTATACTTGCTTTTGATGTAGAAGGCTGTGGGTTCTACTCCCACAGTGTACAGATGGATTGCTGATACTGTACTGTGTTGTACTTTAAAGCAAGTGGATGCTGCAGTCCTGTGAATGTCAAAAAACTCATCACCCCAGTAATGTACATTTACTAAAAAAAGGAAGGTACTCTAGCTGCATCTTTTAATTTAAATCTACTCATTATTTTTTTACAGCTTCTGATCCATCCTTCATAAATAAAACAAAACAAAGTAAATAATAAGTGAGACTCATTTTCTGAGAGTGCTCAATTCCACTTCCAGATAAATGTGCTGTCAATAATCAAACCGCTAGAATGACATAATTCCATGTGTTTGCTGAAGTGGAAAATGGCATTTACAGAAAAAGATGGGCAACAACTCTAGTTTACAGCCATCACTGTGCGGTAATGTCGCTATGAGTACACATTACTTCTAAGTATGAAATTACGCAGCAAACACTCAATGAGAGGAACACTGTCAAAAAATACCCTGAAGTGGACCAGGAGGAAAACAATCGGATAAGATTTACATCCTGACAAGCAGCAGCTTCAGACAGAATATTCTACAGCAGCAGGTAGAATCAAACCATCTTGGAGGGAAAAAACAGTCCTCAGGACTAGTTGTAAGAACAAGTGCAACTGCCAGTTGATTTTACTGTTTTCTGGAGCACAATGCTGTAGATGATACAAGCTGACTACAGACCCAAGCAATACATTTTGAGAGCTCTGGACACTGTTTGCTGACAGAAACCTGAAATTAAAAGGTGCACAGATTGTGAGAGTGACCATTATGCAGTACACCAATTCAGTGGATGCTGGGATAGGCTTGGAACTTCTCTAACCATAAAGCAGGTTACTGGAAAATGGAGGCATGCAAATGTTGCAAAGGAAGCTTCCCCTCTAAATAATAAATAAGGAATCTTCACTCAGAAAGAAGAAACTCTGAACTCTGTGCCCACAGACCACCTACCTGGGGACTGATCCACCTTGCTTAAGGTTAAGACCTGAAAACTGTATTTAAGTTATACATACTGTATTTTTGCGCCCTGGGTCTAAAGACACCTCTAGTTTGTACCCCATCACTTTCTGACACGCTCGAAATAACTAAAACCCAAGGAACTGCCCTAGCATTTTAGAATGCTAATACTTAACCCAATTTAATCTCTTACACATAGTATTTTCCCTAGGTTCTCCCTCACTATACAGCTTAAAACCCATGCACCATTACAACTGAAAATCAGGTTAAGAATATAGTTCTACTTTAACTTCTATTTTATTTAAAATAAAATAAGTACATAAATAATACAGAAATAAGTAAACATATTTTTATTTAACACAATTACTTACCTTAGCCTGCCACTTGTTTGAATGTGTGAGCCCTGCTCTGCTCGCCCTCACTGCATTCGGGCTTGCTCTGCACCTCTCCCTGCCCCCAATTCCCACCTACCCCAAGTACTCCTACATTTATAGGTACTTAGCCACACCCCTATTACTACAACCTATCAACTTTTCCATCTTTACTCCCTCCTCGCCTTACTCCCTATCAGCTTTCAACTATCACTACTTCTCCACCCACCTTACTTCCTTTTATACTTATCCAGTCTTCTTCTGTTCTCTTATTTTACAATAGTTAACCACCTAACTACTCACTGCCATAATGTTACACTACTCCTTACTACCCACCCTCCTTGTAACCTATATCCTTACTTTGTATGAAAACCAACAGCTCACCAGGTATCAGTTCCCTGTAGGACACACTATGCTCCTAGCTGAAAAACTACCCATCTTCAGTTATACATTAAACCAGGGCACCAAACCAGAACACAATTTATCATCATTCTCACTCCTACAGCATAATATACCCCAGCACATCAGTACTAAATCCATATTATACGGCAAACTTTTAAACAAACTCAAGAGGCTCATTGCTGAGTACAGACTTAGCCTTATATGCAGTGGAGATATACACCCTAACCTAGGCCCAACTACCCCCAACTCACCTTCTAACTGTGACTTAAACCACAAGAACATAATCAGTAGACCAACTAACTCCTTCTTGGAATGTCATCTTAATATTAGGAGTATTAAAAAAAAGTATATGAACTGCATGCCCTCCTAGCTGTCTATTCCCCTGAGGTACTATGTCTGTCTGAGACTTGGCTAAAACCTTCCACTACCGACAATGAAATTCTACCACCTGGGTACAATCTACACAGGCTGCATCAGGCTTCTAAAAAAAGGGGGGTAGCTGTTTTCTATAAATCTGAGCTGAATGTGACCACAGAAGTAGTTCAACCACCCCAGATCAATAACTCTGAAATACTAGCTACCAAATTTCAACTCAACAAAAATAAAAGCATTAACATTATTTGCATGTACATTCCCCCAGGTAATAATGTAGCCACACTTGAAGACACTCTTCACTGGCTATCCTCTCACTATCCCCAAGAAACCCTAGTCCTGGGAGACTTTAATATTGACTGGGGTTCCTGTTCCTCAAAATCTCCCTCCACCCACATCAACCTCCATGCATTTACTCAAACCATAGCCACCCCTATCAGATTAGGCAATCACACCCAAAAAGAAAGTATACTGGATTAGATACTTGTAAATAGTAACCCCCAAATGTACACTGCAGGTACTCTCCCTGATGATCTAAGTGATCACCATCTCACTTACATAGTTAAACAAAAAGCCATTATCCCACAACAACCCTTGCTCAAGAAAGTTAGAAGCAAAAGGGACCTTGACCCTGACAAATTTCAACTGGAACTTAACTCTTGCAACTGGTCTAAACTAAAGCATCTCGCTTTAGAGGAGGCTGTCACCTACTTTAACAATACATTTCTTGAAATTCTAGACTCACATGCTCCTGCCCGCCTAAAGCGAACAAAAGGTAAAAACATACCTTGGCTTTCTAAATAGTCAAGACTAAAAATAACCTGTAGAAATAAACTCTGGGCTACCTGGCACCTTACCAAAGACCCGCCATGATCATAATAAATACAGACATGCTAGGACTGAAACTAAAAGACTTGTCTTACAAGATAAAAAAATTACTAAAAAACAGTAGATCAAACCAAAATCCGGCACAATGAAGGATGTCCAATGTAGGCAAAAAAGGTAGCAGTCGAGTTAGTAAAAATTAAGATTTATTTCCAGCAAATAAAAGCCATCAACAATGAACATCACCAAATCCTTGGTATTCCATATAGTACAGGATACAAAGATAAAGATTGAGCGCTTTCATCTCCACCACAGGAGACTTCTTCAGAATTACTATTGTAGGTTACAGATGGCTAATCAGAACAATCCTCAAAGTTCTGGGCTGGGCTCAACAAGTTACTTTATCCTGGTAAAACATCTCCACCTAGCCCTGCTGCCACCACTAATAAACACCCAGAAGAGGTTGCAGATAGTTTCTACCATTTCTTTACAGAAACTATTCAAGCTCTTGCCACCCAACTACCTTCTAGTTCCCCTGACTCTAATACCACTACCTCTAATAGTCAAAGCTTGTTCAGCTTTAAGCATGTGTCAACTTATTTTATCCGCAGTCTGATCAAAAAACTAAAACCCACCACACTCTATGCTGACCAACTCCCAGCTGAATACCTGCAAATGTCAGCAGATGCCATTGCTTATCCAATCTCTATTCTAATCAATCGCACCATATCAGAAGCCAAAATTCTTATCATCTGGAAAACATCCTATGTTATTCCCTTACATAAAGGAGGTTCCTCTACTGAATACTCAAATTATAGGCCTGTAGCCATACTCTCTCCACTTGCTAAGATTATAGAGAAATGTATACATAAACAATTCATGCAACACCTAATCCAGAATCACCTTATGGCTGATACTCAGCACGGCTTTCGCCCACATCATAGTACTACCACAGCCCTATTGTCCTTCACTAACACCAATAACAATAACTGAACAATAATCGTACTTCCTCTGCCCTCCTCTTGGATCTTTCCAAGGCATTTGATATGGTTGATCACCAACTTATGATTAATACCCTGCAAACCCTCTGCCTAGATCCTAAAGCCCTCCTTTGGTTTACATCCTATCTAAATAAGAGACAACAGGCTGTCCTCTGGAAGAATAAGCTCTCTAATCTATTACCAAACACTCTTGGAGTACCACAAGGCTCCATATTAGGACCACTACTGTTTTCCATCTTTATTAATGACCTGCCTTCTATTATACCAAACATCAGCTGTATCCAATATGCTGATGGCTCCACTCTGATCTGCTCAGGTCTATCTCCCACTGATTTAAAGACTGATATCCAGTCTACATTCACTACCATAGAAAACTGGCTTTCCAAGCATCGTCTACTACTTAATCCCAAAAAACTAAAATGTTCATATTCCCCACCAACCCAAAGGTCTGTACCCTTCTCTTTCACCATAAATGCAAAAGACAGGACAGTCATCCCCCCCGACTCCAATACAAAATTACTAGGTGTCATTATAGACAATAACTTAAAATTTGACCACCATGTAAATTAAACAATCAAGAACATCAATAAAAAACTTGGGTCACTCTATAGAATCAAAGCCTTCCTCACCCCTCCAGCTAAAATAGCCATTGCTCGCTCCCACCTACTTTCAACACTCCTATTTGCCTCCCCCCTTCTCGCCAATATAAATAAATCTGAACTTAATGGACTGACAACCTGTTATAATCACATTGCCAGGTTTGCTACAGGCCTGCCATTCAGAACCCACCACTTCATCAACCTCAAACAGCTTGGATGGCTGGAATTTCCTAATCTAATCCAGTACAATCTGCTGATAATGGCTAACAAAATCCTCTACAACCCAGATAATACTCCAGCCCTTAGAAATTCTATCCTCCCCCATAACAACATATGACTGCTCAGCTCATCTAATAAGCTACAAATTCAGACAATTAAAATTAACAATGCAGCTGGCATGGCCCTATTTGCAAACTCGGTAGATAGAATCTGGAACATACTTCCAGCTGGCATGACCATGCTCTCCTCCCTATGCCAATTTAAAGCCACAATTAAACAGCATCTGGCATTAAATTGGCTATGCCACTGTGACAAGCCTGGCTACGCCATCAACATGAATGTAATTTACTTATCTAATAGCTATTGTTAATTTCTCCTGACTATAACCAGGGTAAGTTCTATCCTGTAAACTTGTCTAGTCAATGCTTAACTATGTACTTTTTGGAAATAACCTACATGTAAATTTGTACTATTTAGTCTGAATGCATTTTCTATCTGCATTTTTATTTTATTTGCATTTTTATTTTATATTATTTTTTTATTTTCTTCATTTTGTGTTGGTACTTGTATATGTTTGAAGATTATCTCCCCGGGCCTCCACTGTAAATGGACTTTGATCCAGTCGGACTATCCTGGTCAACAAATGTAAAATAAATAAATAAATAAATAAAAATAGATACCTAGTTATTATGAATCTGTTATCAGTTTGCCATCCATTCCCTATTGCAATATTACTAGCTTATCATTTATTTAATGTAACATAAGCAATTTATTCTTCAAGGGCAGCAGGCACTTTATATTCCATTGTTTTATCTACAAATAAAGTTGTTTGCTGGCAGCAACCTCTTCATTAGTTACAGATCTCTTTAATGTGGAATTATTTAGATAACTTTTACGTCTGTAGAGGTTGTGCATATTTACTGATATTGATAGATTGTAATGACAGAAGTTTGAGTGGACTTTTGTGATGGACATTTTCTGAATTGGGCAGTTTTGTCATTGTTGGTTCATACATTTTGTTTCATTGCTTACTGGAAAAATGTTCAAAACAATAAATTTAAAACACACTCTAATAAGTGCGCTGCATTATACAAGGAGTATAATTTAATTCAGTCAGGAAGGTGTTTGCATGGTCCTAAATATGTGTGATTTGAAAACATTCTAAATATGTGTGATTTTGAAAACAGCCCAACAGTAAACTTATCCGCCACTGGCCAGATGCATTTTCTTTGAATGCAGGTTTCAATGCTGTTTCAATGAATGTGAGTTTCAAGGGCAGATAAGTTTTAATGCTTAGTCTGTTTCCATTGTGAGACTGCATTGCTTTGTTTAGCAGATGTCTATCAGTGTTTGTGCTATAAAAAATTAAAAGTTTTAAATGAAATCCAGATAATCAGTGTAGAAGTAAAGCAGTATGCATGTAGGTTCATAGGTGTTTACAAGGCTAATGACCACAAGGGTTTAAGCCTAGCCATGCATCTCAAATCTCTGACAAGTTCTGATACCCTTGATAAGTGTAAGCATGGGCCTGGGAGATGAACCATTTACAGGTTACCTGTGTCCATTAGAGACATAGGTGCCAATCCAGGGATGAATTTCCAAGTTTCCCATACAATTGTCCAAGTTGCACTTGAATTGGGTTACAGAGGAACTCTACTTCACATGGATGGGGAGCCTGTCCCATAGACGGGGTAGTCTCTCGGATACATAAATTATCTCTCTTGCAGGTCCTATTTATATCACAGGTAAGGTGTAAGTCTTTAGAATGGGCAATTCTGGTGCAGTGTGTTTTGTGGATATGCAGAAGGTCCATCAGAGTGGGGTCTGACAATGCCCTGTATGCCAGGTATAGAGCTTCCCTTAAAAGCCTGCATGAGACAATACAGGGATAGGACCTTGAGGCGGTCTGCATAGAATATTTTACTTATGCCCTGTATTCTTTTAGTGAGGAATCTCTGTGGATGTTCCAGTTGTTCAATGTGCCTGGTTAGGTACATTCCAAAGGGGAATTGTACTCCAGTGATAGGTCTGATAAATGCCAAATACAGTGGAACAATGACTTCCTTGGACTTACCTTTGCCTATACGTTGCACAGCATGGAATGATTTCCTCACCACTGTAGACATGTGATGGTCAAAGGCTAGATTATTATCTGTGTGTCCCTAAGTACCTGACTACTGGGTCAACTTTAAGTTGTTAAAGTGTTTATGGTAAATGTGGAGACATAGCCAAGTAATGATGAGACACTGGAATGGCTGCCGGGGGGGGGGGGGGCTGTGTATGGGGGTTCCCATTTGACCATGATTTTGTGAGTGGGAAGGGGCAGCAAACTTGAAGACAGCCCTGGGCAGCACAAACTCTAGCTACGCCACTGCTGTCTGGCCCCCTCTGTCTTCTTTTGGTACCTTGGAAGCTCCATCATTTACCATTACTTCTATTTCTGACTCATTGCAAATTGCCTTTATCAGTCCAATAAATTTTCCTCATTTGGCATTTTTCTAGTATCTCCCAGAGGAGTTCCCATCTGATTGTGTAAAAGGCCTTCTATAAGTAAGAAAAATATCCAGGCTTCTTTTCCTTCCTTTTTGTCTTCTCTGTCCATTAACTCCATTAGGGACCACAAATTATTTCTGCCCTTCTGCCTTTCACAAAGCCATTCTGCCACTGCTGTATTATTCTTGGCAGAATCTTATCCAGCCTCCTGACTAATAGTTTTGTCATCAATTTGATGTCTATGGTTATTAAGGAGCTTGGTCTGTAATCCCTTACTTTCATCCTGCCCCCCCCCCTTTCAGGATCATTAACACTCTCTCTCTCTCTTTATATTGTGTCTGTTAGTTCCCCTTTTGGTTTCCCCTTTTTCACTTATCCTTTCATACTTCTCTTTCAGAACTGTCTTTACTGCCTGTCAGTCCAGTTTGTAAAACTCTGCCAGTATTCATCTTGGGCCCCCTACCTTTCAGCCTTTCATTGCCATTACTGCTTCTTTGATTTTCTCCATCATGATTTTTGCATTCATTTTCTCCCTCTGTATTTCATCTACTTGGTACCCTTCTCTTCTGTCTGTGCCTTCCCAATACACTTTCTTTTCCTTCTGCTGTTCCTGGTTTATTTGTTGGTAGTATTCCCAAAAGGCTTCCCTCTGTATGATCTCTCTCTCATGTTTCCCCTCTTCCTCCCCAGCTGTTCACCAGTAGTCCTTTCAGTACTATTGTGGTATATCCAACACAGTTGTTACCTTTATTTCTAGTTCAATGCTTATTCCTCTGTCCTTAATGACTCTTTGTCTATACCATTTTGTCCATAATTCTTCTTGTATCCTTATCAGCCATCCTTCAAATGTTATCACCTTCTTGTCTTCTCCTTTTTTCCACCCATCCTTTTTCATGATTTTTCTTTAACTGCTGCTTTGATTCCATCTCACTGGTGCTTCCCCAGTTCTGTCTTGTTTATAGTGCCTTCATTCACTGTTTCTTCTAATGATTTTTAAAATTGTTGCTTCCTTTTCTGATCTTTCTACTTGTAGCTTGCCTATCTGCATCTCAAACCATCCCCTTGTTTCCTCACTGTCACTGTTGTCATTAGTACCACTGCTTGGTCTGATATGTATCTTTCCTGTATTTCTATATTCGCCACACTATTTAGCATTTCTTCTTTCCCCAGTATCCTTTACAGTCTATTGGCTTGAATAAAGCAGTTTCTAGTAAATATGTACTCCCTATTTTCAGAGCTTCTACCTCCTATAACCTTCCACTATCCTTCTTTCATGTTCCATTCTAAGTGTCTTTTCATCTTTATACTGTACTCTCTTTTGTCTTTTTTGGACTCCAGTGAATTATTAGTCTCCTCCAAATATTTCCCTCCATCTGAATCCATTATTCAAAGAAGCTGCTGTAAAAGTCCTCTGTATCTTGGTTTGGGGCATGCAGATTCCCTACTGTCCGCGTCTTTCCATTTATTCTTACTAGCCATCTCCATTCCTCACTTATCTATACCCTTTCAGTTACTACATGCAATCCATTTCTAAAAAGTCTTGCCCCCTCACAACTTTATTGTCAGTTTCTCCCGTAGGGTACTGTGAGCTCATGCTCTTCCTCCCCTATTTTACCTTCATGCCTCATAACTTTCCAGATTTTTGCCTCATACTTTTAGTCTGTTCTTTGTAAAAGTTCTGGTTTTCTGACAAATCTTTGAAGACTGAAGTCACTAAATAATGACATACATTTCAGCTTCAAATTTCATATCCTTCATAAAATCCATGCTAACACAAAACCAGTTATTCTAACAACTTTCTATGTTTATAAGAGCAATATTTAAAATCTGTCCCTAGTTTTGGTCCTTTGTCCCCCCTCCCCATTATTTTAGGCTTTGTCCAGATTTCTTGTGGTAAGAAGTTGAGAGCTATGTTTACCTTTAATTCAATCTCCTGGATCAGTATTGCATCATCTTGCATCCTTCTTATTCTAATGATTATTTGTTTTCTTTTGAGAGGTTGTGAATTCTCTCCTTTTTCAATATTACCACTTTCAGTCAATGTTCACTCCCTTCTGTTTTCTGTGGTTTTGTTACCACACCCCCCGTCCCCTTATTGCAGCCTTGGAATGGCTCTCCTCTTCTTAGTTTCCCTGCCAAGCTGAATTTTCTGTCCTTTGGCCTTTAATTAACATTTAGCCTTCTCTCCCCCTGCCATACAATTGGATTTTTTACCCTCCAGCCTGTGATTAGAGTGCCTATGGACTTGGGTCCTCCACCTTGTCCTTTCTTCCCAATCCTCTTATGGCTCTGTCTTTCTTGCTTTCATTTCTCCTTGATTGTCTTCTATCTGTTATTTGCTGCTGTTTATCTATCCCTTTTACCATAGTGAGTACTGGTTTCCTTTGCATTTGACCCTATTTCTGTGACAGTTTCATGCATTCCATTCCACTCTTTTGTAATACATTGCAGTTGAACCTAAGACTGGCATGTCCATAATTATTTCTTTCTTGGTTTGCCTATTTTTCATTCACGCACAACACATTTCTGTTCTTAAAAGGTCTGTGGAAAATAAAAGACAAATGTGCAAAGCATATTTACAGAGACACCCTGGAGTGTTCATTTTGTACATTTTTTTATATTTTTTTACAAAACTTTTTCACACTGCTTTAGAGAAGAGGCTTAGTTTTATATGAAAATACAAACATTATAAAAGATGGTATATCATAAGAAAGACCATGCAACAGCAATTTGCCTGTTTGTGCCACCTCCCCATATCCTATGCCATTCTATTACAACTGTGGTCAGAAAGTTTCAACCTGTAAAATAGTTTGCTTCTATTTAAGTGCATATCATTAATGTTAGAACACGGTGCATTTAAAAAAACTTCTTATCTTTGCATAGTGACCAAAATTCAAAGGTCCCATCAATACTTTTCAGATTCATTTAACCCAATTTGACTTGACACTTTCATTACTTTAGTCTTTCAGTTTATTTATTTTTATTTATTTATCCTTCGCTGAGTGGGTTAGTCCCAGTAGGCCAGTAGCCTCTGTTCTGAGGAGACCCAAGGTGGTATTTGTTCTACTAGGGTAAATCTGGCCAGAGCATCAGTGAATTTCTCCTACTCATTGATGATCCATAGTCGCGGAAGTGCTAGCTGCGAATATATGTGCGTGTCCCAGTCCTAGTGCAGTGGCAGTTGGGAGGATAACGCATGACATGGAGAATGCAATGGAAGGAGCAGTGGTGAATGCCAGCATGTAGGGAGATAAAAGGACAGAAACAGGTGATTTAGAATTAGTGTTTCAAAACAATTTATTTGCTGAGTTGAAGCCAATGGCAAAAAAAAAAAAGATTTCACAGTTACAACCCTCCAGTTGGGAGTGTTACAAGATAATATATTATAGGAGGTGTTTAATCAAAGTGAACCAGAGAATGGAGGAGACGTTTCCTGTAAAGAGATAATGTATAAAATAATAAAGGAAGATGCAGTGGCAATCCTAAAAGGGGAGGTTACACCAAAGAAGAAAACATATGCAGAGACAGTCAGAAGCACCAGGAGCAGAAAGAAAAAAGAGATGACGGTCTACAAAGAAAATATATAGTAAGAGTACAAAGCAAGAATAATAACAACTGGATAGATATGAGGTATGGGACACTACAATACTACCTTTGGGTGGGAAACTCCATGAGGAGAAAACTTTTATTTTGATAAAAAAGACACTTTTTGTGACCTTAATTTTGAGACTGTCCATGGAATGGAAAATGCTTTATGTGAATATGAAAACAGACAAAATGATAATCCATGGAACAATTATGTAGTAAAAGCTTTTTTTCCTAGAAAAAAATACATATACAGTTTCAAATAGAAGTAGAGAGACTTTGAAAAGACATTTAAAAAATATTTGTAAAGAAGTGATAGACATTTCAAAAGTTTATCACAACAGGGGTATATGGACTGGGTTATGGGATTGTAATGTCATTCTGAAAATGGAAATGGAAAAAATGTGCAAATTCCAAGTGTTATAAATGTTTATAGTAATAGGGGTGTGGTGAGAAATTGGGACAACCAAAACATGTTTTCTTGTGGGAAAGAAAGGACATATTTTGAATAATTCTGATAAAAAAGAAATGCTATATGTGTTGGAAAAAGGAGATGATGCAAAGAAATCTGAACTAGAATGTTATAAATATTAACAAAATGGCATTTATGAGTGAACTGTAAACAAGAGCTTAATGATAGTAAAAAGAGGGGAGGATATAGAGCAAAATGAAAAAGAACTGTAAATTGAATCTGAAGACAATTTAGAAGAAGAAAAGGATAAAAATAAAGGACAATAAGATGGAGAGGACACACAGAAAGATTAAAAAATCAGTGATGAAAAAGATATAAACTGCAAAGTAGTGAAAGGAAAAATAATTCTATTGGAACAAGAGTGAAAGATAGGAAAAGGAAGTTTAAACAAATATATATATATATATATATATATATATATATATATATATATATATATATATATGGGTCTACTACATTTGCCCGAACTTCCAATTGCCTGACACCCATTTGCCCATCCCCATTTGACTGAAATTTCATTTGCCCGACACTTCATTTGACCGACAAGTATTATTGGCAAGAAAATGGAATATGCCCCCTTCCCCACTGTAGTGCGACCCTGGAGTTAGAATATATAGTTACGGGGGTGTGGGGGGCACAACCCCCCACAATGGGGGTTACTTTTGTTTCACTAAGCAATATTAAATCAAACCCCCCCCAACTATATATTCTAACTCCAGGGTCGCACTACAGTGGGGAAGGAGGCATATTCCATTTTCTTGCCAATAATACTTGTCGGTCAAATGAAGTGTCGGGCAAATGAAGTGTCGGGCAAATGAAATTTCAGTTATTTGGTCTCAGGCAAATGGGTGTCAGGCAATTGGAAGTTCGGGCAAATGAAGTAGACCCATATATATATATATTTAAAAGGAAAAAAGAAAGGAAATGGGTAATAGGTAATGTAAGTTAAAAAGGATAAATTATTTCCTTTAAATTAAGGAAAAGAGAGAGGCATAACAAGATATTTTTTGTAAATGTGAGCAATATTAAAAATATTGTAAGAAGGACAGGGATTTTAGAATAGTGTAATAAATGTGATGTAGAAATCTCTGTATTAGAAGACAAAAATTATTGCAGTATTATGTAGAAGAGCAGTGATGATATTAGATGTAACATTAGTAAGAAATGGAGGACTGACCATTACGTATTTGAGATGACAAGAAACATATTTAGAATTATAGCTTTATATGCATATGTTATTTGTAAAGAAAAGAAAATTTTATTCAAAATGTGTTGGATTGTGTAGCAGTGAATATGAGTATTATAATAACAGCAGATTTTAATTGTGATTTAAGAGGCAAAAAGGAAAAGAAACAAGGATATAAGAAAAATGGAATGAAGTTATGAAATGTAGTAAATTGGTTTATATGGAAATGAAAATTTTGTAAGTATAGAAGAGGTATTCTTAAATCATAAACTGATTATTTTAAAATATGTGGAGGAATAAGCATAGCAGAAGGGGAAACAGTTGTAACAGGATTTATAGATCATTTAGCAATATGGATGGAGATAAATGAAAATAAAGAACATATACAAACAGGAAAGGGAATAAAATTCATAAATAAAAAAGAATGGAATGAAAAAGGAAAAGAAGAAATTATACAAATATGGACAGATAATTTTGCTATGAGGCACTCTATGTTAATTAGCCAGAATTGTGGATTAAAATTAAAAATAAATATAATTTTTTTAATGGTGGAGAGAAAGCAGAAAGATAGAAAAAGAAAGATATGTAGAGATATTGAAAACCAAGGTAACCAAAGTGTAACCACTCACAAACTACAAAAACTGTTACTGAATGAACTGTTGCAGATGAAGTTCTGTTTTATGCAATAAAGGAATGAAAGTGCTCATACTTCACTACTGGTGTTCTTCATTCAGCTCCTACATTCGCAGAGGCTCTCAATAAAAATCTGCTCAAGCAACAGAGACCTCCAAAGCAGAAACACAAGCAACCTCCACCCCTCAACATAACCCAAATGACACATAGCCCACAAACTCAGTGTGCCACTCAACCACAGCCCATAAGGCATAACAACATACTCAATACTCTAGTCATAGGTGACTCTATAGACAGGCACACTGATGTTCCACTCACCAGGCTAAACAAGGAGAAAGTCAGCTGCCTTTTGGGTGCCAGGATCCGCCACATAATGCATGCACTCAGTTCACGCCACAACAACTGCAAATATGACTCTGTCATTGTCCATGTTGGTGTGAATGACCTAAGATGTACCTCCCTGGACTACATGAAAAGAGACATGGAGGAGTTCTTCGATCTTGTAGCCCAGGCAGGTATGACCTTAGCCCTAAGTAGCATCCTACCATCACCCAGAATGGTACAAGGACAAAATAATTGCCTTCAACAATTGGCTAAGCTTCTGGTGTCATTCTAAGGGAATCCAGTATCTGTCTGCCTTGGATGACATGATCAACAGACCATGATGTTTTCCAGTGATGGCCTGCACCTGTCACCCTTGGGATTCTGGATACTGGCTAAGGTCCTTGCCACCCCTACAGTGCCTTTTTTAGACAAGGTTCAAATGACAAATTCACCACCCTAACAGGTACAAGCAAACAAAATCTGAGGGTAATGCTACTCAGTGCTAGAAGTCTAAACCTCAAAATGCACTCACTTGAGGCACTCCTTAAAATGGAGAACATCAACATCTGTGCAATGACAGAGACCTGGTTCAAGGCTCCAGAGAGGACCCCTGCATTAACAGGCTATAATTCATACCACTCCTTTCGGCAACCTAACCTGGACTGAAACACTAAAGGCAGAGGCGTGTCCACATTCATTAAAGATATCCACACCTCCAGGCTAGTTGCTCAGCATAATGCATCCGAGATTATCCAAGTGCAACTAACTCTGGGCAAAACCGCAATCCAAATTGTAGCTTGCTACAGATCCCCCACCATGCCCCAGGACTCCCACTCCTCATTTCTTGATTTACTGGAAAATATTAGGGTACAACCCAACACCTTAATAATGGGTGATTTCAACTACCCCACCATTAACTGGGAAAACTACTCATGTACCAACTGTTTTGCTCAACGTTTTCTGGAAATCATAAATTCCAATGCCTTGGATCAACTTATCCACACCCACACCAGGCACAGCAATATCATAGACATGGTCATTACCAACATGGGTGACCGGTGTTCCACACCAGAGGTCAATTCCTCGTTGGCCAGATCTGACCACAAGCTAATCACCCTAGGCATCCACATCCTGCCTCCACCCCCCATTATGGAAACCACCGTAAAAAACTTCTCCAAAGTCAATTCACGGTTCTCAAGACAGAAGTGTCAAACTTCACTACATCCATGCAGACAGACAATAGAGGTACGGCTATTGAATCCTACACAAATGCACTTTATAAGTACTTACACGAGTGCATCAATTGTGCTATCCTAAAAGAATCAAGATGCTATCCTCCAAAAAAAGGAAGCCAATCTGGTGGTCCCCTGCCATAAATAAACTTTACAACAGAAGAAAGAAACTGTCGCAAAAAAAAAGAGTAAAATCCCGTGATTGGAGGAACTCCCTGGTCAGCCTCAGTAAGAATTTGAGATTCCTCATAAAATCCTCCAAAGCTAGTTACGAAAACAAAATCACCACTGATTGCAAAGACAACCACAAAGCATTCTATAGCTATGTCAAAAATCTCAATGGCAACACTCAGATCTGCTCTGAGGTACAGCACAATGGCAGTATATACAGAACCAACTGATATTGCCAACATCCTGGCAGATAGGTTCATTGCTAACTTTACCCCCCTCTCACCCTCTAAAGGGCCCATCTCTATACTGGAAGAATGCAAAGTTCCTGTAATCACGGCTGCACAGGTAAAAACCACACTCTCCAAAGCCAAGAACACTGCATCGATGTGACCTTACAACATCCCAGGCTGCTTTCTACATGAACTACAGAACGAACTGGCACCCCACTTAAGTACCTTGTTCAATCATAGCCTCACCTCAGGCTTTGCACCCACTGAATGGCGCACAGTGATGGTTATCCTACTCCACAAAGGGGGAGACACATGGACCCCAGGAACTACTGCCCTATTAGCCTGACGAGCCTGGTCTGCAAGGTCATGGAACATATCATCATGGAACTTATAAACAAAGACATTGGTATCCAAACTATGGACCCCACCATTTTGGGTTTGTAAAAGGCAGATCATGTCTCCTAAACCTGATAGACTTCTTTGAAGCAGTCACCAAAGCCATAGATGAGGGTAAGATGGTTCACACAGCCTATCTAGATCTTGCCAAGGCTTTCAACATCATTCCCCACTCTGGAATTATAGAAAACTCACTAAACTAGGTATAAATCCCTATGTCACAAGATGGGGTGCCAACTGGCTCACTGACAGAACCCACACTGTGAAAGTAGCAGACTCCAAATCTGACTTCAGACCAGTGACAAGTGGAGTACCACAGGGTTCAGTCCTGAGTCCTCTCCTGTTTGGCATCTACTTCTCTGAAGTACAGGCTAACACAGAAGGTATTTGGCTAATGAAGTTTGCAGATGACTGCAAACTAGGAGCCATAATCGAAACTCCTAATGATGTGGACATCCTACAAAAGGGCCTCACTGAGACAGATGCCTGGTGTCAAAGCCATGGCCTCAAGCCCAATGCCAAAAAGTGCACTGTCATCCCCTTTGTTAAAAACTCTGTACCCATGAACTACCACATAGGCGATAATCTACTTAACACCGAAAGTATGATAAGAGACCTTGGGACACAGGTGGACAGTAGTCTCTCCTTTGATAATCACATTACCACAGTAGTCAGGAAATCCTTCTAAGTGGCACACCTCATCACAAAAGGTTTCTCATCCAGGAAAAAAGAGGTTATTGTTCCCCTCTACTCGTCACTCATTAGACCTATTATAGAGTACAACACCCCTTTTGATATGTACCTCACAAGACATCTACAACAACTGGAAAGCTGCAGAAATACCTCACAATGAGGATTACCGGCCTCAAACAGATGCCCTAGGCAGACTGTCTCAAAAAAACTCCAGCTTTACTGCTTTGCATATCGCCTACTTGGAGGCGATCTCTGCCTAACATACAAAGCTATCTCAAACCCAGAGCTGTTGGACATGCTCCACTTAAAGAAATCCCAGTCCCTCTGAGCTACACGCTGTAAACCTTGTCACCACAATAAACAGAACATGCTGGAGGGACAGATTACTGTCCCAGAGACTTACCATACTCTGGAACAAACTACCTATCTATATCAAACAAAGCTCATTAGCACTCTTCAAGAAAAGTCTTGATGATTGGATGGGAAATAGGAAATTCACCCCGGGATCTCTTCTGTGGATGTGCTTGACAGAGGCACAGGAAAATAATTTTCTTGGGTGGCGAAAGCCGGGGTACCTTTTTGGCTAGGCTTATATAGGCCCTAGGGCAATAGCCTAGTACCTACTTTTGAACCTATGAACAGTTTTTGTGGTTTATATGTAGAAATATAGAAACATGCTTTTGAAAACCTAGAAAAGCATGAGAGGGAGTATTACGGTAAAGAAAAAGAAAAGATACTTATCACTAGGAAAAAAAAGGAAGAAGTATCACCATATTTGACTAAGACTGTTAAAGAAGACAGTAGTGTAATGAAAAAAAAAGAAAAATATGAAAGGAGAGGTAGAAATAAAACAAACATGATTATGGAAACTGTAGTTCATTATGTGGAAGAAATGTTTAAAGAAAAAAGAAAGAATGCAATAAAATATGGAAATTGAAAAAGATTCAGATCAAGTAAATAAGGAAATTGAGAAAGAGATAACTATATATGAATTAGATAAAGTGCTTACACAGGTAAATATAGATTTGGTAGCAGGCCTAGATGGAATAAGATATGAAATGTATAAACTTTTAATGAAATGGCAAAATGAATACTAGTTACATGTTTTAAATGAATGGTCAAATGAAGTTTTTGTTACAAGGAATTGTGTAGTGGAATATTAACATTTATTTGGCAAATGGGGAAAGAAGATACAAAAAAAACTGAATCTCAACAGTACTAAGTAATATGGATTATAAGATTTTTATGAAGAAAATGCAACAGAGATTGGAAAACAAGATGGAAAATATAATGGAAGAAAAATTGTATGTTATGAAAGGAGAGGGATATCAAGAACTGCTAATGATAGTAAACAAAACTGTGGATGATATTTTAAATAGAAGGGACGATGTAAAACTTATGGCAATTGATATCAATAAAGTGTTTCATTTTATAGAGCATAAGACGTTATGGGAAATAATGGAGGCATATAACTTTAGTGGTAAAATTAAAATAGTTTGCATGACAGAGTATAGTAAAAATAAGATAAGAATTCTAATATATGGTTGGTTAAGCAAAGAAATAGGGATGGAATAATGGGATAAGACAAAGTTGTCTTTCTTCTTCTTTTGGCTTTTTCTGGTTAGGGGTCACCACAGCAGATCACCAGTCAACTCATGATTGGCAATGGAGTTTTACAGTGTTGAGTTGCCAGCCCAGTGCCCAACCTTCCACAGAAGGCACACACATGCACGCACGCACTCATGCCAAGGGCCAATTTAGAGTGTCCAATCCATGTACAGCATGTCTTTGGGATGTGGGAGGAAACTGGAGCACCCGAAGTAAACCCACTTGACCACAGGGAGGACATGCAGACTCCGCACAGAAGGCACCCCAGCCGAGAATCAAACCAGATAACGTCTTGCTGTGAGGCGGCAACACTAACCGCTGCACCACCGTGACTGCCCATAAGACAAAGTTGTCCTATGAGTGGTATATTATTTGCTTTGGTTATGAATATGGTAATAAGTAAGGTGAATTGTAAAACAGAAAATGCAAAGTGTGTAATGCAAACAGGTGTAGATATTTTAGTTTTGATGCCATATGTAGATGATATTATTATAATAACTAAAAATTGTTTATGGATGAAAGAAACCACATTTTGTATAATAGATTGTTTAAAAGAAACAGGCATGGCATGAAATTAGGATAAAAGTAAATGTTTGGGGAATAGGATAAAGATAGGAGGAAAACAATTTACAATTAAAAAAATTTCAATATTGGGAATAAATATTGTTAATAAAACAGTAAGTGGAACACAATGGGAAAACTTTTAGAGGAAGTGAAAGAAATCTGTTGTCTATGGAAAACATATAGATTATCTTATAAGAAAAAAAAGCTAACTTGATACATTCAGTATTAATGGGGAAGATAATGTATTTAGCAAGTGTGTTCTCAATTCCAAGAATGTAGAAAAAGCAATTATTAGAAGTTATGTTTACAGTTATATGGGGATATAGATTACATCCAGTAAACAAAGGTGTATTATATATGAATAAAGATGAGGGGGGACTAGGATTATTAAATACAGTGATATATGCAGCTTCATTAAATTTGCATAAAGTGTTGAGATGGATAAATTAAAAAATATGACATTAGAGTAAGACTGTTTAAGTATAAGTATGAAAATGTGGAAGGTAATAAAAAGAAACAAGAGAGAAAAAAAGAATCTATTAATGAAGAAATACAAAATTATAAAGAAAA
This sequence comes from Protopterus annectens, assembly GCF_019279795.1. Taxonomy (NCBI): domain Eukaryota; kingdom Metazoa; phylum Chordata; order Ceratodontiformes; family Protopteridae; genus Protopterus; species Protopterus annectens. The sequence continues at coordinate 626,482,670 of NC_056735.1, read as the reverse complement.
AATAAAAATGTGGAAGATAAAGCTTGATGAGATAGATGAAGATCAGAAAACATGGTATAAGAATACAATGGTACAATATTATTGTGTTAACTCATGAGAAAATTTACCAGAAGAAAATAATAAAGCTATAAAAGAAAGAAACAACTGGTGTAGTAATAAAGTTTAATATAAGGATTTTCTATGTAGACTGGGAATAACAAAATTACAACTGAAAGCAAATAAGCCTAATAAAAAGAAAAGTGAAATAATGCATTGTGGTGAAGAAGAAACCACAGAATATGTTTTTTTTTCCTGAAATGTAAAATAGTGGAGAGATTATGGGAAAATTATGTGAAGAATTTTTGTTGAGAATTAAAAAATAGTAGTAACTTAAATATAAATATGATTGACTATGGCTATAAGAACAGAAACAAAGAATATAAAATAAAAATGGACAAAAAGTTGTTTTATGTAATATGGCTGATTTGGAATGAGAGATTCAATGAGATTGTGTTTAATGAGAAATGGATATTATCAATAATATTAAGAAAAGTAATATGGTGGTTATGGAAGAAAGAATTGGGGGCTAGTTTGAAGAAAATGTATAGAAATAGAAAAATAGAATTTATGAAGAGAAAATTATTCAAATAATTCAGTGAATTTTGTAAATGTGTAAATATGTATAAAACTATGTAAAAATTTAAACATGTAAATAATATGTCATGTAAATAGAGTGTAAATAAAGGAACCATATTCTTTTCAATGGGTGCTGTGGGATCTTTTAACTCCAGCTGAGGCTGAGCTACAACCAACTCAAGTGGATTGGGCCTCAGTTTAATATCACATCCAAAGAACAACAAAGTCAGGAGTGTACAATTCCCCATATGCTGCACTGCAGTGTCGGCAATCCATCTAGCAATGCAGAAATAGAATCCACAGACTTCTGCACAGAGTCATGTGTTACATATTGTGCCACTAACTTCTGCAGTCCTTTTGACATGTAGCCATATTCCAGTATTTGAACACCACTGAATTTACTGAGCACATCTGCTTATTTCCCCTTGCATTGTCTCCTGTTTCATCTTTCATTTCTCCCTGTATACCAGGCTGTCACATTCTTGATGGCTTCCCTTCACTTGCCCACATCCTCTGCTCCAATTTTCTTTTCTCTCCTTCTCATTTGAACAGTCCAGCCTGCTAAGGAGCTCTGGGGAGCAGCACTGGGTATTTTATTCCTTTGAGGCTTCAGTTGCTGTTTCTTCTCTTTGCAGATATGTTTTTCTTCTGCTGCAGTTTCTATTGGACTCTCCTATTCTGCTGGATTTTTGCATTGATCAGCTTCTATTTCTTCTTACTGTATCTTTTTTTCTGCGCACCCCTTATATTTTCTCTGTCCTACATGTTCTTTCTTCCATTTTTCAGTGGTGCAACAGTTAGTGTTGTCGCCTTACAGCAACAGGTTTTCTGGTTTGATTCTTGACTGTGGTGCCTTCTGTGTGGAGTCTGCATATCCTCCTTCCATTTACCTGGGTTTCCTCCCACATTTCAAAGAGATGCATATGGAGAATTTCTCCCAGGGCCTCCACTGAAAATTGGCTTTGTTCCAAGTCGGACTTTCCTAGTTAATAAATGTTAAATAAATAAGTTAATTAAATAATGTCTCCAGAAAGAAAGTAGGTAGAAGAGATTATTTGTTGTCTAACCTACCTGCTCCCTGACAGTTACCTACAAGCACAATGACACATTTAACTCTGAATCTCTTTGATCTCACTTACAACTTTGCTTTTTGACTTCTAAAGGTTTGCTGTCTGAGCTCTAGGTCAGAGATATATTATTCTGATCAGCATATCAGCTAAAAATTCTATTTTATCTGAAATTGCACCTGCAGATTAAAATGCTGACAATATGCCCTAAAGTACCTTGCATTAATTCCACAACTTTGTTTTTAATCTTCAAGTCCTTCTTTCCTACAACTACATCATCAGACCATGTGAAGCAGTGGTGCAGTTACACTTAGTTAATAGATCAACAACATAGTTTGCATCAACATCGACATGCATCTTCTAAAGAATAAGAGGTAGAAGAATAATGCTTGCTCTTCACTGACCGTGGCTGACATTCATGACCATCCTATCATCATTAATTAGTCGCGTTTTTCTTTTCTTTTCTTTTTTTTTTTTTCCCTCCTTTTACCTGGAAGAGTTGGAGGAAGTCCAAATAAATTTTCTCATATTTATCTGTCTCTGTACACTGAACACTTAGTACCGTGGACCGGTCCGACTATGCAGCTCGACTGCTGCATTTTAAGTAGTAATGGCTCTGTTGCTCCTTTAATTTAAAACAAAAAAACAGCTTAAGACTTAAGAGAGTCATCCTTGCTGCTCCGTTTGCTGACTGCTGCACTGCTACTTAATTAAATCCAGGCAAATGGTAATTGAGTCCACAAGCCACTGTTTCAAGTGCAACCACATTACAAAACGTAAAGAGAGAGAGTACACACACCCTCCAGTCCTCAGCCGAATTTTGACAGGCTGGCAGTCATCCTCATGAAGCTAACTTCATTGCACACGCCCTTGCATGTGATGATGTCAGCAACAGCTTTGCCCCCCCCCCAAAGAAAACAGGAAATTTGGAAATGAAAGGGGTCACTTGGGAATTCATGGCACCCCATTATTTTGCCCTCAAAACCAGTAAATACTGAGGAATTTGGTACGATTGAGAGGAGTGACTGTAACAAATGCCTGTGCTTCTCCCCCTCACAGAACCTGTGTCTGTTTCCCTTCCATATTAAAGTTAAGATGGCAGAGTATTTAATGCATGCAGGAAGTCGCTGTGCTTTCAATGGCTCCAACAAGTCAGCCATCCATTTTCTGAGTTTGTGCAGTGAATCAGAATAATCTTCTACCAGGTTTACAAACATCCCATTAAACTGTGTCACTTTAAGTGTTCAGCTTTTTCTCGTAGTTTCTTCTTTGAGTTTATATCTGTACAGGCATGTATTGTACCTCCCATTCTACCAACTCTGTAGATTCTTTTTTATGATCACTTCTTATAATCCAGGTAAGTGAACTCTTGTTTCCAGCAATTCCAACATCATTCTTTCCAGTTCTGTATACAGGACTTGTTGTGATAGCCCTGTTATCATTATTTTTGTCTTCTAGACCTTTTTCCTATGTCATCCAGTTTTCCTGTTTCTCATTATACCTTTTTTCTTTTTCTGTCAGTCTTCTTCTGTGTTCCTTTACCTCTGATCTCAGTGCTGCTCTGTCCTCTTCCAAGTCTAGGATTATTTTTTCCAAATTATTGACTTCCCTTTGTTGATTGCCTATTCTTACCCTCAGTAGACCTACAGCCTCAGTGACTGTCATCATTTTTTTTTTCAAAAATATTTTTATTAGTTTTAAAACTTTTACAAAAAAGAAATGAAAATAAATATACGATAAGGAACTTGTAAGGTACATCAAACCAAGAAAAAGAAAGCAAAGTACATTCTAAATTAATACAAACCGTTAACGACAAGACAAGCAGTTATTGTAACTCCTGAACTGGTAAAACATTCACTAGGGTGCCCCAGAAAAACATAATACAAACAGAAATCAGGCCTCCCAAGAGGAGGATGACTATAATCAGATAACAGACTGTCATCAGTTTTTGAAACAGTGCACAAAGCTGTTCTTCCTGTTGAGCTGAGTTAAACTCTACCAGCTGTTGCTTCCTTTTCTTCTTGTCCTCTATCCTGTGATTTTTTTTTTCTTTCACCTGGAACAGGTTGATAAATTACTGTTTTTATTGACAATTTGTCCAGAGCTCTGAGCATAAGCAGTAATCTTGCCTGGGCTTTCTGGCACATTCAGAAAAAAAAAAACAGGAAATGTTTGTCTTTCCTTGGGTATATAGATGTGTTTAAGGTTAGGATTCTAATTGTTTTAAGTTGCTTTTGAAGTATGCCTGATATTTTCTTTTCATCTTGTCTTGCAAATAAAACAAGTAGGCACATTTAGTTTTATGTTACATATTGATATAATATTGATGACTAGTTACACTGTAACTAAATAAAGGCATTCAACACTTATTTTACATGTATGTTTTCTGTGTGTCATGGAGAAAAGGTAGGCAAATACCCCTACTGTCATTTTTTTCTTGGAAAATGTTTAAATATAATATATCTATTTATCTTTAGTAAGTGGGTTAGCTGTAACATTTACATTTTATTTTATTTTGGATTAGGTTTATTTTCTGTTGTTTAGGGTTAGGGATATTACCGTTTATAGAGTTGATTGCTCATTATATCAGATACAGTCTTATCTGCTATGATAATAAACACTCCTGTTTCTCTTTACCTAATTCCCAGCTTCCAGTTAATCTTTTAGCATGATTTCTGACTACATTTCTCCCTCTCATACTGCTTTTGCATTATATTCATTCATAGACACACCCCTCCCTAACAGCAGCTATCTGTTCTACATTGTATCTTTTACTTTTCCCAAATAAACCCTTACTTTTCCTATTTTAACTACATTCTCATATTCTACACTTTTAAACACCTATATTCCTTACTTTCCAGAGAAGATACTAGGACAACCTAATTCTCTTCCTTCATAGAAAATACTTCTTTCCTACCTACTGCTTCAGACTCAACCACCATTACATATCCTTTTACAGTGTGGCTTTTTTTTCTTTCTTGATCCCTACCTCCCCACTACCTGTCAGCTATAACATTTAGCTGCCTTGACTTAACCATGCTAATTCTCAGCTTATCTTCTATTCTTCTCCTGCTACTGGGCCATCTCTCATCCTACCATGACTCTATAATAGCTCTCAACATATCTCCAACTCTTCCAACCACCTATTCATATTTCCTCCCAAAATTTCTCCACACAATGCCAAATCTATTTAATGACACCCCTAATTTTTACCCCAAATATAGACTGATTAACTCTGTTTCAATAATCAATAATTCCCCAATATACTAAAATCCTTCTAGGAGGAGACAGTCAGAAATATAACTTTAACAAGGTACAGCAGTATATGTGCATGGCTTCATAGGTTCACACAGCATCTGCCTGTGTCTCTCCTGGATTGGTTCATTATGTGCTGATCCTGTACTGAGGGGTATAAAGATGTCGCTGTTTGTGGGGGCTGTAGGGCCATTATGCTAGTCAAGTTCACATCACCTATGGCTCTGTAACATGATGTTAAATGTTGCAACAGCCTCACACTCAAACATGGCCACATTCAGACTAGCACCACTTACAATCTCTGCATACAATACATGCCAAGACACACACATAGTGCAAGTTGGCTGTATGTAGCTTAGCACACTTACCTATGTACCAGTACACACTACAGATCACAGTACCTGATACAAGCACCACAACTCATGTCTGCTAGTACTATCAGTATAGAACATATAATGCTTGTTGATATCAGCAAGCCTTGTTGTGGTCAGTCATTTGGGGGGGGGGGCACATCACCCAGTACAAATAAATGAATGCAAAACCCTACCTATGTCTATGTTATGAAGGTTATCATATGCATGCCATATGGATATACACACACACCAAGTTGGGTGGAGTGAGATTAGAACCCCTGCCTATCTAGGATTACATACTATAGATCACAGTACTTATCACATGTACCACTGTCAGCTGGTAGTCTTAAGTTGGCTGACATCATCAGGCCTTGTAGAAGAGGTCAGTTTGATAGCCAGCAACAAGTTACAGGCCCGAAAAGTGCATAACCATTGCAGGTGGAAAGCCCATGAGGGTATGTCCATTGTTTTTCAGGGGAGCATACACACACACACACACACACACACACACACACACACACACACACACACACACACACACACACACACACACACACACACACACACACACACACACACACACACAGTTGGCTGGAGTAAGATTAGAACCCCTACCTATCAAGGTTTATACACTACAGATCACAGTACTTATTGCATGCACCACAGGTTATGTCTGTTGTATATGTGATTGCAGGCACAGTACTTGTACATTACACAAACTAGGCTTGTGTTGAATAACATCTGTGTCCTGCAGGGTGATATTGCTTTGTACTGTTATCTGCATCTATTACCTATCAGTGAGATAACTGTTGTTATCCTAGCTATGTGTGTACAGTTACCAGTATGGCCATATGTGGCTGCTTGCAGTTAGTTAGATGAAACTGTGGGCAGAGACACACATTCTGTATATAACAGGAATGTATATATACATGTAGTTGCGTATGTGTGTTTGTGTGTGTGTGTGTGTGTGTGTGTGTGTGTGTGTGTGTGTGTGTGTGTGTGTGTGTGTGTGATATGTATATGTGTTATGTAGCTATATAGGGGGAGTCTATATATCATTTTAAAATATATAGCTATATATATAGCTATATATATATTTGAGACTACATAGCGATATATATACTTTCCTAAGTGTACAAGCATGCCCAGTGGGATTGTCAGTATATATATAAATATATATATATATATATATATATATATATATATATATATATATATATATAAATAATGTGACTTCAGGCCACACTTACCTGTACTCCAGTCCGGGATTTAGTATGTTGCAGACATTAACATCTGCCCTTGTTTCTGCAGTACTGTACTTTACTCAAAATGTCCATGGCATTCCCCAACTGTCTGCTGTAGTTAATATGTGACTGAGGTTGGTAATGTTACACCACCAATAGACTGATGGTCTGCATACCTCTCAACTCACCTGATTTCCACAGAATGTCCAGAGTTGTGACTCATATGTTTGGTCTGTTCCTCATACATTTGTGGTCTTCAGGTGATTTACTGAATGTTGACATCAATACATTCTACTAACTACAGACATACATTTGTGTTTCAGACTTTATATCCTTCCGAACATATGTAATAATGCAACACCTTTAATTCCAGCAATTGTTTAGGTTTATGTGACCAATATTTAAAATCTGTCCCTATGTTTCAGCCTTTGTGCCCCCAATCTTTCTGGCGTTCTCCAGATGTCTTGCACTAAGAGGTAGAGAGGTATGACATTCTGTGCAAACACCAACACTACCTCACATGCAAAAGATGTCAGTAATTCCAGATTAGAACCATCAACATCATCACCCGTGCTAGCTTCCCTAGTTCACTGAGCCACAGAGGCTGCTAGACAGAGAGGAGTCATTCATCACACAGTCAACAGCATACATATGTACATTGTTATCCTGCATGAAGATAGACATACAATGTGTGAGTGCTATCTATGTTATAGCACTGAGATTGCCTAGCCCACTGATATACCATAGCTGTTTCTGTTACAGTGGTTATATGGGTACACTGCTGTGTTGGGGGTGGGGGAACAACACCACATGATCAGCTTGGGTAGACAGTAGTCCACATATCATGTGTGCCCACTGTTTAACATCTCCCTTGGCTGATGTTGGGATTATTCCAACCATGAGGCCTAGTGACTATTAAGGAACACATACTATTGGCCTGGGTATTCATAGTCCCATGTGGATGTTAAATCTGACCAGATAGCCCACTATATTTCCTTGAATAACAGCAGTAGATCCATACATATTATACCTTATTATAGTAATCACTACAATTAGTGTGTAGGTTAGAGACTTACCTTATGAATGCAGCAGTTGACAGAATGGTAGTTCAGGGCTGACTCTGTGTGATGCAAGCAGTACACAGCCAATACATGGATAGGTACAGGTTGTGTGGGTTGCCTGCCATCGGCTATTTTAATATATGTGTGTGAGTAGGATAAGGTATCAGTCCCTAAGGTTGTCAGTGAATGTGTAATGTATTGTCTCTTAGCCAATGCCAGGGCATACAGGGCATGCCTATGTCTGCCTACAGGGACATTATCAGGGGGCTCCTCCTCTGAGTCCTCCTGTGAAGTGTGGCTGTGGTGACTTAGGCAATGGTGGGGTGCTGTGTATCCCTTTCCTTTGCTGATCCTGCTGTAGTTGTTGCCACAGGATCATACTGTGTAGCATGGCGTACACTGTGAACATATGTGAACATGTGGCTGGAGAGTACTGCAGGGCTCCACCGATATATTGAGGCGCTGGAACCATAACTTCAGCAACCCAAACACATGATCTATGATGTTCCTAGTTTGTGCGTGTGCCTCACTATTGCATTCTTCTGTGGGTATGTATGCATTTCTGATGGGTGTTACCATCCACAGTTCCAGTGGGTAGCCAGCATCCTGGCCTTGTGGGATGTCACCCCATTAAACATCTGGTACAGCTGTGATGCATGCCAGATATGGGAGTTGTGATAACAGCCAGGGCTGCCAGTATGCACATTCATGATAATCCCCTGGGCACTGCACACAACCTGGCAGCTGATGGAGTAGTACCCCTTGTTGTTGATATAGATTCTACCCTCCTCACCAGGTGGTGACTTGAAGTGTACATGAGTGAATCTATGGCACCCAGTACCTCAGGGTAATGTGCTACATGGTAGAAGTGTTGCATATTGCTGACCCTCACCTCAGGGGAGAGGGGAAAATAAATGTGCTCACTGGCATGTGGTAGCGTGGCATCCAGGAACTGGTGGAGTACCCCGGATGCTGATGCTTGTGAGACCAACATGATGTCTCCAGTTGATCTTTGGAAAGTACCTATATCTAGTATCCTAAGGGCTACACATACCTTTATTTCCACTGGGATGGATTCTCATCTGTTGGCTCTGGGTCTGAGTTGAGGGTGGCAGAGCTCAGTGAGATCTTGTAGTATGTCCCTGTCCACCCTGTCTTGTAGCGCTCACCAATCTCTAACTCATGTAGCTCCTGGAAGGTTACCCTGGGCCTGAACACTCTTCTCCTTCTCTGATTAGGCCTATTGTCAGCAGCAGCATTGTCTTCAGCATTTAGCACATACAGATGTAGCAGACCTGCAGCAGCCCCTGGTATTCTTTCAGTTAAAATTCCCAAGTTTGTACCCCAGAGGTGCAGACTATGGGAAAAAATCAGTTTCTAGACTGTATGCATACTTTATAGTGCTCTACTGTAGGTGCTGCCTGCGTGATTGGCTACCTATGATGCATTGCACCTGCCTAGTATATCATTAACTTCATTTAATGGCCCTAGTTTAAATTAAACAAGAATCAACAGTAATTAATACATCACTGGCCTTTTACATACTCTCAGCACAGCAGTGCACCACACAGACATGCAGAAACAAGCTCCCCATAGGTAAACAAAGCTTAGCAGTCAGTGGATACCCCCCAGACTTCAATGCTCAGCACAGCGGCGTGCCACACAAACACATGGAACATGCACCCTGTAGCAAAACAAACCTTAGAAATCAGTGCACACACCCCAGGCATGCATGCACAGCATGGCGCCATGCTGCACAAACAGGCGCAGTTGTGCTTCAATCAGCTCAGAATTAGTGGACACACCCTCTTCTGATGTTAGCTACCTCCTCTGTGGACACCAACATGATTTTCTGCCAACACGGAGGGGATCTGCAGACATGATTACCCCATTTTGCTATTCAGTAACTCTACCTCATTTGCACAGGGATCTGTACTCACACCCTGGCTACTACATGCTTCCAAGCCCTACCATGTTAGCAACAGCACCATTGCATCATTGTAAATACTGCATGCAGGGTCCTGTAATACATTTCTGTCTCATGATATTAATTTTGATTTTTCCACATTTTTTATTTTTTTTTTATATATAAGCCATGTTTGTCCACATTGGTGAACCTCACAAACATGCCTGGATTATTTAAAAAAATATTTATTTTAATATATTTACTGTAATCTTTGAGACACATAGAGGATTGTTTCACTCATATCTGTGTGTGCTATGCCATTTCTGTCCAACCACCTACATTTTTACAGCCCCTTTTGTCTTTTCACAGTCCTGTACACAGAACTTTCCATGTATACTATGGACACTGAACCAGGGTCTGCAGGGCTGCCTTCTGCTTGCTAGATTTCTCTACTTGCCTCATTTGCATTACATTCACCTGCTTATGAGGTGATTTGCATTCCATGAAACTTCCCATGTTGGCAAGTACATGCGAGCAGCCTAGCAGTGCTTACTGGATCGCAAACCCACTTACTTTCATGTAAGCAGCGTGGCACAATGCCTACACAATAAAAAAGACCATGTAGGCTTTATTACCCCCCCCCCCCAAATTTAATACTGAAAACAGCACTGACAGTTTGGAACAAAATCCAAACAATTAACCAATTTGCTCTCCCTGTCCTAACTTACAGTTTTGGAGTGACTGACTGGCCCCAAAAGATGTTGGATTGGTTGGACAGGAAAACAAGAAGGATGCTTCATGCCTATCAAACGATTTATAAAAAAAATCAGTGTATACCAGGATTATGTATTCCCCACTCTGAAGGAGGTATTGGGCCTCCTCAAAATTGATTACACATATAGATATGCAGTCATAGGGCCACATTCATATTTGCTGACCTCACAAGACCCAAACATAGTGAAAGTTTTAAAGCATGAGGAGAATATGTCTAAGATGATTTCCCTGCTTTGTTTAGCAGAAGCATGTTGGTGTAACAAGGGAATAGAAATCAAATAAGGAATAAAAATCAGACAGCAACTGAATGTTCCAAAAAACAAAAGAAAGAAGATAAGGTGAAGGATCAGATGAGAAGGCAAGAGATGTGGAAATGGATAAATATAGTTGTAAGTATAGACAACTCTTGGAACAACCTCATGTTGATCAGGACTGAATGCAGGAATGGTTAAGGTGAGGTGAATTTAAACCAAAAGATGAAAGGTTAATATTGGCAGCCCAAGATAGTGGACTATGTACAGTTTAGTTTACAAAGTCCATTGCACATGTTGGAGAAGCAGACAAATGTAGGTTTTGTAAAACAGATTTGGAAACAGTTGCATATCTTGATGCTGGTTGTGATATACAAATGACAGAAGGATTGTATACTGAAAAGGATAATAATGTGGCAAGAATGTTGCAATGGGGACTGTGCAAACATTGTAATACTGAAGTAGTTGAAAAACATTGGAAAAATGAATCGCAGAACACTATAGAAAATGATGACATTTATATCACATGGGATCATTCATTACCAATAGTTCAAAAAATAGAGAAAAACAGATACAGTTGTCCATGAAAAAAAGTCAAAAGTAACATTGAGCACTGAAATTGCTATACCCAGTCACTACAGCATCTTATATACAGAGCGACACAAAGTTATAAAATACCAGGACTTGCAGATAGAAATGAGGCAATGTGGAAGAAGGATACCCAGACAGTTCCAACAGTAGTACTAACAACAGGTCTTATAATAAAGAATATACAATCCTATTTAGATATGTTAGCAATACATGTAAGTCTGTATGAATTGCAGTAATCATTACCGGGCATATTGTGGGTGCTGCGAAAAGTCCTTCTGGCTAACATCAAAGATTGAAGCGATACTAATTTCATAAACTTTAATCATACTTTGACTTAGGAAAGGGGTCCATTCCCGTCATGGTATTAGAAACCCAAAAGACATGGAGAAATTAAAAAACAGACATATCACACATTCACTTAAACAGCATGTTTATAAAACAGCACACAACCTTTTTAATTTTAACCCAGAAATGTTCATCACTACCCTATCATATATTAACTAGAACTTCCTAAAAATCCTTCTCTTAGATAATGCTGTAAATGAATCCAGTACAACTTTCTTGAGTATGCTGAAAAAGCCTAGCATCTGCTAGAAGGAAGAGACTAAAAACAAATAATGCCATTTGGTTCTCCAAAACAATAGAATACTAATGCAGGATATAGAAGAAGCAGGGGCTGAATTGTAAAAATATAAAACACCACAATATCTTGAAAACTTCAGAATGTTTTGCAACTCCATTAAAACGCAAATTAATAACAAGAAAACTATATACTGTAATAACTTTCTGAATAATACTAAACATGACCCAAAAAATTTTTGGACAGCAATTAAAGAAATATTGCATCCCAGCTATAAATTCAGCCCTAACCCCTCCCCCAATAACTCATAACTCAAAACCGCAATACAATTCAACTCTTATTTCATAGATAGTACAGGATCTCTAGCCAAGGATTCCCCAACATTTAATTCTACCCCTGCCCAGTCTCAATCCTTGTAAATAGGTCAGGCTAGGAATTTCACATTCCCTCTCTCTGGAAAAAGTCACACATTATCTCTCTTCATAAAGGAGGATATTCAATAGACATTATTAACTTTACACTTATAACAATCTTCTCTCCCCTTCCAAAATAAATGAAAAGTGTATTCAAAAACAATTGCTAAACTATCTCCTGCAGGAAGAACTCCTATACCCCATACAACATGACTTCCGTCCTTCCCATAGTACTAATACTGCACTTCTAACCTATACAAATACTGCCAATGCAGCTAGAGATAATGGCAAGCTAGTCTCCTCCTTAGTTCTAGACTTGTCTAAAGCCTTTGACACAGTTTGTCACATTAAAATTCTACTTCAAATATCCTCATTAGATCACTCTCAGCCCACCATTCTATGGTTCAAAAGCTACCTATCCAATATGAATCAGTCAGTAAAATGGCACTCTCCCATCTCTCCATACCTCCCAGTCACCACTGGTGTATCACAAGGCTCTATCCTTGGTCCCCTCCTCAACATTCTCAGCAACACCCTCTGCAGATCTATACATCAGACCTCCCTAATATGGTATGCGGATGACTCCACACTCATTTGCACATCTGACAACATGGCATACCTCTAAAAAATTACTCATGAAGCTTTAACAGTAATTGAAACGTCTTTGTACCTAATAACTCATGCTCAGCCCTAAAAAAATACTACTTTTTTTGCCCAAATCTCTCTTCCATGAAACAACAAATTTTAAAGTCCTCTCTCTTAATATTACAACCATTGAAGTTAATTCTTATAGCAAATTATTAGGGTTGATAGTGGATGATAATCTTAATTTCGACCTGCATATACAAAAATTGCATAAGAAAAACTCATCAAAAAATAAGAATGCTTTATGGAGCCAAATACTTTCGCACCAACACAACTAAAGTTACACTTCTCACTACTTATGTCCTCTCCCCACTTCTTTATGACACTCCCATCCTTATAAATCTTCAGGCATCACAAAAATCAAAACATGAACAATGCTATAACAATGTTGCTACAATTGCATCAAATACCCCTTTCAGAACCCAGTCTTGTATAGTGCTAAAAAGTCTAAACTGGTTAGAACTACTCCATCAACTAACATATACACAGATTCTTACCACCTATAAAATTGTCCATGATCCTTCTGCTTGTCTAGAACTAAATAACATTCTACATAACTATGTTCTCAGTTGATCATTATAATCTAATGATCAAAAACTCTTGTATGTCCACAAACCTATCAAATATGCATGGTATTGTCTATACTCATACCATGTTGCTAAGGCCTGTAAACTCCTTATCTCTATCCATCAGGTCAATACCTTCCCTCGTATCCTTCAAAACCATTCAGAAAGACTTCCTAGCCAAAAGCTGTATCTGCTCTTGCTCAATAACTGGATAAACTATATCCCTAAATGTGAATAAATACCCATTCTTATCTTACATCTCCATTCTCTCAGTTCTTCACTCACTCACTTACTTCTATCAGTTTTCTCTCTCCAGCTTTCTCTATAAATATATCATAAGCCTATTTTTCTCTCACTTTGTATTGCACTTCCTGTTTGTGTTATACTAACTTACCTTTAATTTCTCTATAAACTGGCTACAATTTCTCTTTTAAATCATTGTCGTATAACTTGTATCTATTCTTAAACAAAATGTTTTCACAATATGTCTAATCTGGTATAATTATTTAAACTGTAGTTGTTTGCTGTATTATTTTTAAAGACTGTCTTTGAAGGACTAGTGCGAACTTGCATGAAATAAGTGGGAAGACTTTACCGTGGCTACTGTGTGTCTATGTGAAACAAATCTGAAATGCATTACTGTCTCTCTGATTGTATTACAATTTTTACCTCAATTAGATATTTGAGGTGAGCATAATCAACAGTGTGGTTGAAAATAACTAATTTTTGACATTTGATCATTATTTCGGGATGGCTTTGCATGATTGATGTGATTTATATTATTGGAGTCCTTTACTCTGATTACTGTTTTTGTGAAGCAAAATTGAAATACGTTAGTGTGGCAATTCTTTTTATCACAGTCAGACAACAGAGGCTGTAAATACTGATTGATGGTTGTGTCAGGCTGTGAAATAATGGAACTTACATTCTTGCTATTGGTGCAATTGTCATTAATCTGGCTTTGCAGGTGTCAGGGGTAGTGTGCATTTTTGTAAAGTACGTTGGAATACTTTACAGCAGTGACTGTGCTTTTGTGAGACAAACTTGAAATACATTCTGGATTATTATTTTGTTTTTACCACAATCATATATCTGAGGTGTACACATTCAATTGTATGGCTATAATTGCTGGGTTCAGCGCTGTCTATGAGTAAGAATGACTGACATTGCTATCATGATCAAGTTAAAAGGTCTTTAGTCTGGCTTTAAAAAAACTGTGTACATTTGCATGAAGCAAGTTGGCATACTTTGTTGTGGCCATTTTATTTCAATTAAACATCTGAGGTCATGTGTCTGTAAATGATGGGCGCAGACATTGATGGATTATAATGAAAGCAGTTTGAGGGGTGTTTCATGGTTGAAATGCTCTGAAATTTTTAAATGTGTAATTATTGGTTTGTAAATTTTGTTTCACTTCTGGCTAGAAAATGTGCAAGCCTACTCAAATTTAAAGCACATACAAACAGATGTTGCCTTACTAATCAATAAGTGTATAGTAAAACAATCTTTAGATTAGTATGCAATTAAAACACTCAGGAAGTGAATTAAAAAGAATGTGTTTTGATGCATAGTGCAAAAAAGTGAGTGCAGTGTACCGTGGTTTGAATACCGCCTAGGGACAAAGGTACCCTTAATCTGCCACTGGGGTCATTAATTTACTGCTAGAGAATAATTAAGGAATTCTATTGAGTTACACAGTTAGAAGCATATTTAATTGGGGTTTCATGAGAATCTTTCATTAATACCACTATTGAAAACTAGGCCAGTTTAAGTTGTTGATTGGCTATGCTGTAGACAACATGATCATAGATGGGCTTTAAAACTTTTGAGTAATTTTACTACTTTTCTGTGATTGGAAAGCACCTACCATTTGCTTATATTTATTTAATAAAGTTAAGTGATGTTATACTGCTGTTTTATTGTAGCGTTGTTAAAGTGTTCTGCCAATACGGACCACACGTTTAATAAGATAGGTGACATGGGAAGGACAGTATTGAAACGCTATAATCAGATTATTTGATATAAGATGTACCTTTCATATATTACATAGGCAGATAAACAGATAATGCTGTGCAGTTTAAGGAAAATATCAGAAATATTTTCTCAAATTACATTTTAACCTAATGAACACACAAGTAGTAAGTCAAGCGTTAACTCTAATTGACAAAAGAGAATGTAGCTGACAAGCTTTAGAACTTTATTGCACAGCTCCTAACCTCTTACCTTTATAATCAGGTAAAAAGCTGGGGAAGTCAAAATATATCATTTTTGAATGCTGACAGAGTAAATGGACTTGGATTGACATGCATTTTGAAGCCAAAAGAAATATGTAAATACGGTTTTCATTCCTGAAGTAAAATGAAGCACATTACATGTAGTGATCTTCTGTTTTTACACAAAAGATCGCTGATTTTAGAAGAACAAAATTTTGAGCTAAAATCAGCAATATTACAAAAAAAAAAAAAAATCACCGACAGATGAAAAGTATACCCATGCCTCTCAGTTGTCTCCTGATTTTGCCAAAGGTCTCAGATTTTTGTGCTGTATTTTCCCGACACTCCTAAAATTTTTGATTTTCTGGTAAATTACTGAGGATTACAGTCATTCAATAATATCATACGCTAGTATCCTATAATTATCATTGTTGCGAAACTGCATGTTGATACAAAGTCTACTGTTATATTAGCATTTTAAGTAAAATAGAGTAACATTTAAATGATGTCCATGATTTTAGTCTTTGTCTCCACACATGGAAAGAAGTAGAGTGCTTTTGTTGTGGAAATGGCTGGTATCTTTAAAGGATCTATGCAGATACACTGTGAAAGCTAGTTAGATAACAAGCAATTATCTTTCGGATTGTCCATGTTGCCATACTTTAAATTGCTGTATCTCCATTCCTCTCGCTTGGGCATTGGCTAGCAGGTAATTAAAGAACTCGGCTATTTGCTACCATCATTCAGTGAGAAAGCACCCTTTCTGTAATGGAGTACAACCAGTTTTCTTACTGTGGGCAAGCCGTTTACGTGCAAAACGTTAATATAGACTTACACGCAGCTTGAGCGTGCAAAAATACACAAGTGGGAAGCAGCAGCCACTGGCTGTTAAGTTACAATGCAGATGAAAGTAGGGGATTGTAAATAACAGCAGTGCTAAAATTGTCATTCCGTAGGCCATTTAATTATTCCCCCATATAAACAGATATAAAATTAAATGGGGACGAAAGAAGAAGCTCTGATCACGTGAAAGAGTGCCGAGTGCTTCGCATATTCCAAACATTACACTGGCCATCACCGCCAGAGCTACAGTACTTACGCTGGGTGGCGCTACCCGAGGGGGAGTGGCACTGCAGGAAAGCATGGGCATGTTGGAGCTAGTCAGTGTCTCTTACGTGGGGCTGTTGTAGCTGTTTACAAAACATTTAAGCTGCATGTGTTTCTTCTCCAGTCGTTGAGCGTTGGAACACATGCAGGTGGCTACCTTGTGGAATGGTGGACCTTACAAGGTGCTCTTCAAGAAGCTGTGCAGCAACTACATTAGCATGTAAGTAATGTATGTTTACTGGTAATGCATCGGTGGACAGCAGCAAAATGGATAGGCACAGTCCCTAAGTCACTTCGTACTTGGAACCTTTTAACTTATTGTTATGGGTAGGCTAGAAGATGTACTTTGACTGACGTGAAACGGACCTATAAGTCAACGGAGCGATGACTTCCGATGTGATGCTGGCAAATTGCAGGCAGCAGTAGGTGGGGAGGCTGACGTATGTCCAGCTGAGTGCAAGTTAACAGTGGCTTTCCTTGCTAACAGCTGTGCACTGGTTTGTATCAAATTCCTGTACTCTGTACAGAGGAGGAGGGGCGATGAAGAGTACTTTCTGCTGTACAAATAGGTGTAGATTGTAAAACATGCAATTTAAATGGAAGCAGTGTTGCCCGATAATTATATTATTGCACTGATTCAATGTATGCAGTGTGCTTGGTTTACTTATTATGCATTAGCTGACCGATTCATTATTTTTTTGAATGGTTTCGCTAATAGATATGCACAAGTTATTACGTACTAGTAGACAACAACGCCTCCTAATTTACAACCGGTTTACTGTCCTTGATCTGTTGGAAGTATAACTTATTTGTTGTTATTATTATTATTGGATGATTTTTGCGCTCCAGACGCTCCTTTTAATGATCATCAGTATTCGTCTCCTCCCTCACTCGGGCACCAGAAGTCAGTTGTTTCCTTTAGACCCGATCCGAAAATTTTGCTCTTTGTGTTGCTTTCCCCCATCAAATCCGCCCCACGCATGTGACGTAAAGTGACAGTGTTTGTTTGATTAGGATGGTGGGAGGTCATCAGTTAGTGCGTTCCTAGCATTGTGGTAGGTTGCTCTACCCTCCCCTTCAGAAAGTTTTTATAGCATCAGTCAGAACATCCAACTCCTGAGCATAGTTCTCAATTGCCCACCTCTTAATGCATGAGTTGTGGACAAAGCCAAACAGAATGGGATGAAATATTGCTCTTAATACTAACTTAGAAAGTTGATAAAATAATAGGTGTTGCATCAGCGTGAATTTTTTTGTAGGGTATGAAGTCTGAAACTGAAATATCTGCCATTGTTATCTGACTTCAGTCCTCAATGATTTGTCAAAAAACAAAAATTTTCTGAGGAATGGCCTAAAAGTATGAGACAATTTTTTTTTTCTGGACAGTTGAGAGGTATTGAAATCGATGTATTCCAAGTATCTTAGACTTTACCACACAGATGCCTTGAAATAAAGTCTCCCTTGCATTCCTTGCCATTTTTAGTATAAACAATAAAGCTGCAAAATTTCACTGTTAGTGACCTCCTTGTCCCTGTGCCAGTAGGCCAGCTTCATCTCAAACTTTTTGTCATGTTTTCCATAAATAATTGTATCGTCACTAGAGTTTCTTTTGCATTTATCACTTCCTGTACATGTTGGATAATGTTCTGAAAAAGCTGTTCCAGAAATAAGTGGCTTATAGTATCTGAACACAGTCTGAGTGGGAAGTGGTATGTTCCTGCTGGATGAAGCTGCAGCCGATGGTATCCAGTTGTTAAGTTCTGTCTTAGGACTATACTAATATATTCACTATCAAATATGATATTATAAACCATGGGTGTTGTTTTTCCTATAGGTATCCCCAAGTATATTCACATTCTTATTTCATTTAGAATGTCAAGGTATTGGAACAGTAAAAGTAAGTGAAATCATTATGGTGGCTCTGCTAACTTACCTAGTTTTTTCTCTGTTTTACCTGTTCTGTAGAAAGGCACTCTTCTGTGAGGTTGATATGTTGTCTTTACTGATTTAACTGTAGCTTGACTTGGTCATTTTCTAGTTTGCCTTATAACTTGTTTGACTTGGATTTCTTATTTTCGTAACTGAGTAGAGGAGTCACTTTGCTGATCCTGCTTAGTTCATCTACAGAATTAAAAACTACTAATGAGTTGCCATTCCTACAACAATTTGCATCTAGATTTGGGTGTTTTTAAACAAGACTGTTGTTTTACATATTTCCCTGATTGATAGAAGTGTTTTGTTTTACAGGGAGAGATTTTAGTATTACAATCTTTTAACGGTTTTGGATTGAGGCAGACGAAAACTAATTAATCAATCGTGTTACCAGCAGCTGCAGTATCAGGGGTATTTTGTGTGGAAACAGCTATTTCAGGTTGGCCGTGTTGCATTAATAATGGGATATACATATATTGCCTGTAATAATATCATTCATTATTGGTTTTCATGAGGTTTAATTGCTTTTATGTTTGATTTCAGTTCTGTTCTTGAATATGATTGATGACTGTTTTCTGGTAGATATCTTCTTCTTTCGGCTTTTCCCAGTTAGGGGTGACCACAGTGGATCACCTGTCCGTTCATGATTGGCAGTGGAGTTTTACAGTGTCAAGTTGCCAGCCCAACACCCAACCTTCCACAGAAGGCACACACACAAGCACTCACACCTAGGGCCAATTTAGAGTGTCCAATCCACCTACTGCATGTCTTTGGGATGTGGGAGGAAACCGGAGCACCCAGAGGAAACCCGCGCGACCACAGGGAGGACATGCAGACTCTGCTCAGAAGGCACCCCAGCCGAGGATCAAACCGGAGAACCTCTTACTGTGAGGCGACAATGCTAACCACTGCACCACCGTGGCCACCCTGTTTTCTGGTAGATATAAACTGTGAATTTTATTGTAATGGTTCATCTTGACACAAGGACTGTGATAGTCCTCTGCAGATGTGTATCTTTTATGAGGACGATCACCACTGCAGTATTGTGTTCTGCTGTCTGATTTCAGCTGTCATGTATACATTCGCTAATGTCTTTTAAGTATGTGCAGCTACATTCTTATTTTGCTTATGCATCATTTCAGTCCCCTTGGCTTGCTAAACAATTTTAAGTGATGTACCATATTCTCACGTGCTTCAGTATAATATCAAGTTCTCTGAAAGCTTTCCTTCTTCATTTATGGTATATTGTTTTTAAATTATGAATTTTTATATCATTATCAGTATCTGTAAAACTGTAACTCTCATCAGCTTACTAGTGACCCGAGTCTGTTGAGCTGCCACATTTAAGGCAGAGAAAAAAAGGCATGCTTGTTCCTGAGAAGGGAACAACTGTAAGGATGGTGGGGAAGTCTCTCATAGCGCACCAGACTGGAGGTATGAGCTGGCCTGGAGGTATATTCCCTCCGGCCCAAAGTGGATATTCTTCCAAGGCCGTGCCTCATTTCCTGACTAACCTAGAAAGAAATGACATCATGCCAGCCAGGGAGGGTATTAGGACAAAACTCTTACATCAACATTCATGATGTGTGAGCAGTAGTGGCATCTCTACAGCCGGCTTTCCTATCACTAGTTGGAGGGTCTGGGGAACCCAGTTTGAGGGTACAAATACTGGTTGCCTTCACAGTGGTTGGTGCTTAGTACACACCTCAGTGTTAGGAGTTTGGGCTTACACAGAGACTCTGTGCCTTAGAAGCCAGACACACCTACAGGAAGTGACCTTGTCTTTGGAAAAAGAAAGGTAATTCTCTGCTAGCATTATTAGCCCTCTTCTTAACCTGCTTTGATCCTTGTTGTGTTTTTTCAGTGGCATTCTACAATGCTTTCTAAATGTATGCATTTCAAATTTTGCCTCAGTAAGAGAATTTTATCTGATCCATTGGCTAAGGTATTACAAATGGCATGATGTTGTGCACTTTTTTTTTCATGCCATGTGAATAATCATTGCTTTAGGTTTATTGTTCCCATCTATGTATATTACAGTCGCACAGCTCTCAATAAGCTGTACTCATTTGTGACACTTTAGAACTATTTTAGTTCTTCTCACTGTCAGTATCAAAAGTTGGCAAAACTTGATGTCTCACTGACTTTTTCATAGTAATGTTTAATAACTTTTTTTTAGTGTTGGTAGCTTTTTGTTGACTTTATTGCAATGAACTGTATATGTTTATTTAGTTGTACTTGAGCGATAGTGTTTCAATAATTCTTTACACCCTGTACTCTCACTGTTTGGCTAACTAAAACATTTAATTTGTTCTATTTGCTGTCTAAGCACCCTGACTTGCTTAGGTTCATAGATGTTTACTAGGCTAATGACCTCAAGGGCCTTTTTAAGCCTAGCCATGCATACCAAATCTCTGACAAGTTCTGTTAACCTTGATAAGTGGTAAGCAGGGGCTTGGGAGATGAACCATATACAGGCTAGGCTGCCTGTGTCCAT
>NC_056735.1:626391600-626456600 GCF_019279795.1 Protopterus annectens | reverse complement strand
CTGATGAGTGCCTGAGTTCTTTTTTTTTTTTTATTTTTATAGGACTGATGAGTGCCCGAGTTCTGTTTTTTTAATCACCTAAGAATTTCATTGAAGCATGTAACTTCTGTAGATTTGTGTTTCAAGTTGAGGTGTCAACTGGCTTGTCACTCACTGTTACTGCAAATTATATGTGAGTGACAGTTTACTTTAAAAATTAACTTTGTTGTGTTCCCGTACATTTTTACCTAATTAATGCTCCTAAGTAGATGTTATTGATCCTATTTGTAATGAGTGACCAGATCAGGCTTATTAAAGCTGTAAATGTCTTAAGTGCAACTTCTCCCTTTGTTATTCTGTAGCTGCCAGAATATGTCCCCATTTTTTAATTTCCTTAAATGTTTAGAGTGTTTAGCAGGAGTGGAAACAGAGTATAATTACATTTCTTGAAGTCAGTGTTGCTTCTCTTTGATGATTGGCAAAAGTGCACTTAGCAACCACAATATACCAAGAACTGCCTCCTTCTGCAGTTTACCTGGAGCTGTCTCTGCTGGTAACATATTTTTGTATGTTTGGATTTTTTTATTAGCCTAATTGCTGCTCCTACTACTTAGACTAGCTGATCTGTTCCACATCCTTTTCACTTTCTCCAAATGTTTAGGGTTTCTAGTGTTATCACAGGAATGGGCTCCCATTCCTAAAACAGAGTACAGTTAAAGTTCATGAAATTAGTATTACTTGTCTTTGATGTTGGCCAAGAGTGCTGTTCTCAGCAGTTGCAATGTAGCTAGAATATCTTTATTTTACAGTTCAAATGGTTTTACCTGTTTTGGCAGCATATTTAAGTATGCTTGAAATTTCTTCTTTGTTATTACTATTGGTGTTCCTACCTTTGGAACTATGAATAATTCCATGTTTCTCTAGTTTCTGCATGCATATCCAGGTATTTTATAACTGTTTCTCAGTATGCAGGGCACTACAGTCATTAGGTGTATCACTTTTCAATGGTTACTGGTACATTTGTTCTTTTTTCCTAACCACAGTATCGGCTTCTCTTGTTTCTGCTTTCTTGGCTAGTTTGAATTGGATAATCCCATGTGATTGATACTTCCTTATTTTAGTAATTGTTTTTGGTTAATGTTTCCAATACTTTTCAGCTATCTGTATTCTGATGTGCTTGCATAATCCACAAAATAAGACTCTTGCCATGTTATTGTGACTTTCAGTCTCTAGACCCTCCGCCTTGAGTATGTCACTAACAGCGACAAGATGTCCGACTGTTTTTAGTTCTGTACTACAGAACCCACATTTGTCTGTATCTCTCACTTTTTCTTTAGATTTTGTAAACCAGCATGTAGGCAGTCCACTGTTTTGAGCTTCTGTTGATAACCTTTTATCTCTTAAATTTAAATCCACCTCTATTTAGCTATTCATGCATCAAATCTTGATTAGCTTGTAGTTTGCTCCAGCAGTTGTCTGTACTTGACATGATAATTATGGACTTTCCCATATTTCTTTCCTTTTCTTCTGGGCATATTTTTTATGTTCTTTCTTCTGTTTTAGGCAATTTCTCTTGCTTCCTGTTGTTTTGTTCACTTCTGGTTTCTGCGCCTTTCCAAATACTTCTGCTAGTCTGAGTGAAGATGTCATATTTGACTTATTTTCTTCATAGTTTACAATGTTTGCTATTTGAGGTTATAGTTGCTACAAGAAAAAGAAAGAAACAACTCCAGATTTCACAAGTAGGCAAAATGGTATGCACACAAACTACAAATAGACACACAGAGAAGGGGAGGTAATTCAGCCATGTTTTCATTATATTTGGCAATCTTGTGGTGCAGAGCTGCAGCTAGAGTGGAGCAAAGGGGGTGGTTGCCTCGGGTTCAGGATGTTTGGGGGCATGATCGCAGAGTAGAATAAGTGACAGTTGCTCCCTGCAAGTCAGTGGTGCTGATTTATGAGTGTGAATAATCATTTAAGCAGCCATGGTCAGAATTACAGGTACTTAAATGATTTAAAAGATTACTTGTGTGTTAAGCAAATGAAGCAAGGAGCCAGTACAACTGTTTGTTTATTTTCTGTGTGAAAATGGGAAAGAGCTATTATGTAGAAACATAGTAGCCTTTTTGCTTATAGATGAAGACTTTTTTGTTTAGTCCACAGATCTAGAGGACATTTTTTTTTGTTCCTCAACTCTTGTTCAGAGAGGACGATCCATGGTATTGCCAGAAGTGATAGTAATGAATACAATAAAAAGCAATCATTAATGGTAAGAACTTGATAATTGGGTGACGCTTCTCCATCAAAGTCTTTGTTTTTCTTTTAAAGTATATTTCATTACCATAGTAATGATCTCTAATTTTTAAAAGCTTCAGCTAAAAGATAATCATCTGACTGAGAGCGGACACAAACTTCTAGAAAGATGGTTGAATTAGAGGGATTGCCTAAGACTGAGCTGCTGTAGAGTACACTAGTGGAGATGAAGAACAGAATGCAAAGTCTGATGCAGAGTGTAATGCAAAGTTACCTGAAACGATGGCACAACAAGGGAGGAAAGTTCAGATGGTTTTGTAGGGAAAAAAAAGTTATGACAAGCATGAATTAAGCTGCAACAGCATAAGTGTGGGAGACTGGTCTAATAATTAACATTTGGAATGGAAAGAGAATTGGATTCTAGCACTGTGCATATGATTACATTTCCAAACTCGGCTGAAGATCACAGGAATTTGTAATTTCTTCAGAACTGGATTACAGAATTTTACAGAACGTTTGAGTCCTGGATCTCAGGATTGCTTTTTGGCTTATAGATTGAATAATTGAAAGCGCATGACGTAGGATTGCATTACTAGATTGATTAACTTGGATTTGATCACAGTGGACCATTTTCAAACCCAGCCTAGGACTAAACAATCACAGAAAAAGCAATAATTTTAGACTATTGCATAATAACAAGTAGCCTAAATAATGCTAATTAACTGCAATAATTACGTAAACCTTGATTAATAGTTAAAAATGAGAGTAGAAATACTTGTGGCTGCGTCCAAATCAGGTGGAATTTCTTTGGAATTTCTTTTGTGGGTTTCTCAATGCCAGACATGCACTTAATTGTATATTCATGTCAGCCAAGTGCACTTTTTTTTTTTTTTGTTTTGAGTAGCAAATAAACACTACTTGTCATTCCCGTTCTGCATATTTCTTCCTTTTATTAGAATATCAGTGCAATAAGTCTGCACATAGCCACATAAGATGAAAACTGTATGCTGCTGAGTGTGCACAATGTGAATACTTAACTGTGAATTAACATCCGTAACAAAGTAGTTTTATGCATCATTGGCAGAGGGAGTAACAGGGTAGGTCTTTAAAAGTACCCCCCCCCCAGCTGAAGGTGACAGCTAGATTCCCCAAGCCACCGTTAGTATCCGTGCAGGTCCCAGTTGTATCGGAGGAAGTGTGGGGAAAACAGGAAAAGCTGGTAGACCAGCAGTGGACATGGGGCACGAGGTAGAAAGGCTT
The DNA here is from genome assembly GCF_019279795.1 of Protopterus annectens. Taxonomy (NCBI): domain Eukaryota; kingdom Metazoa; phylum Chordata; order Ceratodontiformes; family Protopteridae; genus Protopterus; species Protopterus annectens. The sequence goes on along the minus strand of NC_056735.1, from coordinate 626,453,108 downwards.
GTAGGATGAAGTAGGTAAGCAAAATGTGCTCAAAAATATCTGATCAAGACTGATTAACTGCATTGTGTTTCAGCAAAACTTCTTATTGGCTTTTAATATGGTGACAAAGCTTATGAATGCACTGCTACCCATGTACTTTCCTAATTGTATCTTCTTTCTGAGCCAGAGCATATTGATGGGTATAATAGGTAACAAAAAAATGTCACTAAAGAATCATTTCTTCATTCAAATTTAAGTGAGTTAAGTTTTACCACTTGTCACTGTGATGACCATTTTCCAAAGTTGGGACTGCAGCAATGTGGGGAATGTAAATAGCTTCAGTGCTGCTCTCAAAATCTGGTAATTGTATGTTAAAAGAGAGTGAATTGTGAAATAAATATGAAAAAGCCTTAATTATGTTTTCTGTTATACACATGCGCTCTTAATCACTACCTGTTTCAGAACCACTGGAAGACATCAAAGAAGTATCACAAATGATATGAATGCAACGCCTATAGTCACCACTGAATTATTCAGATTATATAATATAAATCTTTTCAGAAATGAGAATATATCATGATATTTCACAGAACTGTGCATTCTAGTACATCGTTAGTTTGGAGACAGACTGTCTGATGCATTAAAGAACGTATTGTTAGTATGTTGTATAAAGGCATTCTAAAAGCATAAGAGAAGACTGTTCATAGAGACAAATTTTAAAATTAGTTTAGAAAACACACACAGGCACTTCTTCCAAGGAGAAACCACTGTAGTGTCACACCACAAATTCGAAAAATAACCCGCTTCAAAATGTTTCTTTGCTTTCCTTCTTTGCTGTTAGGAACACTGCAATATAAACTGAAACACCTATAAGGGCTGTAGTAATTTGCAGGGGTACAATAAGAGAAATCTTTTTTTATGAGAAGTCATTACTGATGCCGGTAATTGTGGGTTTAAAGTAAAACACTGTAGGAAATGTCATAAGGAAGGCCATTCTGTACAAATAAAAGGGTGTCCAAAAGGCTCCCAGTCGTAAGCGTAGACCCAGTGTGAGAAGTTGATATGCTGATGTGCAACTCATCACCTGCAGTCTTTTGGAACTAATAGAATCAAAATTAAAGCCCTGGAACCTGCAACCAAAACAGACGCGCACACACACACACACACACACACACACACACACACACACACACACACACACACCTTACATAAGTATACTAACTCCATGGTTACATTAGTCCTGACAAGTGTAGTGCAATGCTAGCCACCAGGGGATATACTGAACTGTTCAGTTTCATATATTGTGGTGGTATGATTGTTGAAATGAAAAATTGAGCACTTCTGAATGTTTCTGTATTTTTAGTTCCTGTCATGGTTAGGACAGTAAGCAGCATGAAGGTCAAGGTTGGAGGGGTAATGGGTATAACGGTCTCCATTTGCAATAACACAGAATAGGATAATATTTCTGTGATCATGGCTACTTCATAAGGAAGTCAGTACATATTTCCAGTCATGAACATCTAGGATAAGGGACTGTTGGAGTTCTCCATTCACCACTGGGAAGGGTGAAGTGGTATACAGAAGATATAGATCTCTGACTAGAGGGAGGTTATGTCAGGTACTGTGATAGCTGATCAGGTGGAAAGGTTGAAGAAGGTAATGCTGAATCCTAATTGGAAGGGAGTACGCAGGGGGACAATCATGTACTCTTCTAATATGAAAATTTGCATCAGGTGAACGTGAGACCATTTCTTTTTTTGTCTGTGTGGAAATGGCATTCCTTTGAATTCATATGAGTTCAGATATGAACTAAATTCTGCTCTGAGCTTTGGCACAGCTCCTTCTTACCCTTGATATGCCTTCTGGACTGGCATCATACACTTTCTGATAAGGTGACAAAAATCACTGAAAAAGAGAATGAACTCATGGGTACTTTAAATGTTAAGGCCTTCTTCCTGTCTCATTTAGTGAAACACTGCAAGCAGTCAGTAGTTTAGATACAGAGTACCCACTGGCTTCATATTTTTTTTTTTGCCTGTGATAATGTTGTGTAACTGACTTGTGTACCATTAGTGCAACCATTCTATCTCTGCTTGAATTTTGCTTTGATATGTAGCATGGGGGCAGCACTCAGTCACAGAGAAATTTTAAGAACATTCTGAATTAGGGTCGCATAATGCCACCAACATTAATTAGGTGACATTACGCTCAGTCAACTCTGATTCATACCTGTTTGTTAAAATGTTTGGTTCTTGCTTGTAGTTTGTAACAGTGGCAGGTGAGATAAATAGATTTGTGCTCTGAAATGATTCAGTGCCCACTCCTACAGTTTTCAGGTCAGTTAAACTTTAGCCCTGTCAAGTCCAGTTTCATTGCTTTACGCTATTCCCAGAGTAGGCTAATATGCTTACCGTTTTGTTCGTCATTTAAGTCACTTACTGTGAAAAAAATGCTTAATTATGCGTTTTTCCTAAAATGAGCTGACTAGTTGGAAGAAAAAAATTAAAACAAATGAAAACTTCTAAACAACTTTCCGTGCCTCTACCATCCTTACAAACATGTTATTACTTGGCTTTTCCTTACTTAATCCTATCTATTAAAACATAAGTAAAGATACTTTACATGATAAATGAAAGCTGCTCTCATGATAAACAGCTCTTATCAGCTGGTAGATGAGTGAAACGGAAGCATTGCTGGTTAACCTGAGAAGTTGTGGTTGCTGTAAAGAACATAGGCAGTTTCCTTTCCTTATTGATTTACATAGTATAGCAAAACAGTTCACATAAAGAGCATTATTTTTAAAATGCAAACATCTGAAAGATCGTTTGCATTCTCTTTCACTTTATATGAAGTGCAGGTGGAATTTTTTTTTTTTTTTTCAATACTTTTTATTTTCATTTTACATTTATATGAGTCACAAACAATACCATCTAAACAACAAGAGTTTTAATTTCAGACATCAGACAATAGTTGTCTTGTGATTTATGGGTGGTTTATAAATAGAATATCAGTACCCTCCGCTGGTGAAGTAAAGAAATGCATTTCATGTTTTTTTTAGGGGCTTTTCTATGCTAATAACTTTGCTCCCATACTTCCAGTAAATCAGTGGCTGGCAGGGTTGCCACCTTTTCAAATGGCCAAAGTGGGACATTTTTGGTACAAACATCAGATTTTACAGGCCGACACATACCCACGGTCAGTAGAAAGGATAGAACTTAACTTTTTTGCCTAAATAAAAGCTTATTCTTGTAGCATTTTAGTTGCTTATTCTGTGTCTTATATCATTTAGGTATTTTAGACACAGAATAACTGTTTTATGCAACTATTACATAAAATATAGGAAATAATTTTGTCCTAAAATCTCAGGACATTTGCCATTTTTACAATTTTTTGTCAGGACACAACTGTCCAAAGAGGGACTGTCCCTCGCAAAGTGGGACAGGTGGTAACCCTTGTGGCTGCTGGTGACTAAAAAGCAAGGGTGGGCTGCAGGAAGCAAATTAATGAGTTGGGCGAGAACGTCAGTATCTGTTACCTGTGAACAAACAGCAGATGGGGTCATTCACTTTCCTCCACAGACTACTTCAGTATAAAGCTACTCGTTATAGCCACTTTACTGACTACATACACCTTAGATGTCTGGCTGCAATCAGTTTATTATTAGTGTTTTGTCATGCTTAACTAGGTTTTAAAAGAAATGCTTTCTTTCAAAGAAAGTTACATTTGCTTCAGTAAACATCTTTGTAAAGCTTAAAAGATGGATGCACTTTTCATTTTTGTCATAAAGTTTATTCTGGTAATAGTAACAGTAATTAAATTTAAAAATCTGTCATTATCTTGTTGTTTTTGAGAGCATTCATTGCTTTTGCTGATTCATTATCACCCAGTAATATGGTTATGAATGAACAGACCAGTTTTATGTAACTTGAAGGAACATGTGTTTCCTAAGCAGTGCTGCAGATTAGGTTCATAGGTTGATACTAGGCTATCTGCCCTAGGGCATTTATAAGTCTAGCCAGAGTGTGTTTGGCTTTCGCCACCCTTTTAGATTAGTTGACTGTGCCTCTGTATAGTAGGTCACAGAAGATAGCCCTTTTAAGGTTAGTTTACTGTGCCTCTGTCTAGTAGGGATGCAGAAGAGATCCCAGGGGTAAACCTATGATCTCCCATCCACTCGTCAAGATTTCTTTTGAAGGGTAACAAGAAAAGCTTCCCACAGGCAAAGCTACAAAGTCCTCTTCACATTGATTGTTTGACCTTCTATTTAGATTAGCCATGGGCAATAAGTTTGACAGCAAAATCATATATTTGCATCGAGCTGAGAAATGTTATAGTCTGGAGGTATTACTAACAGTGGGTCTGGAAACCTTTTTGAACCAGGTGCTTTTGTCTGCCACTCATGTTTTTGCCAACTATGAAGCCTCCCCTATATACTAAATACACAGTCTGGGGGGGGGGGGGTGTCAGCCAGGTAGCCACTTAGGGTGCTTTGTACTTTCACCCAGTTACATGCTGGTAGCAAAAGCTTTTTCCTTTTTTTTTTTTTTTTTTTTTTTAATGGCCTAACTCCATCTCTAGTGGTGGTGGTGATTTGATGTCTTGCATTACTGAAAGGGCCACCCATTCCCATGTCCAAATATGCATACTCCCCACATAGACCAAAAGGGGCTACCATCACCAGTTTGGATGGCCACATCTCAAACAGTCTCAATTCTTCAGTTGAGGCCCTGTCATTAGAGCAGTGACATGAACCAAGCAGGAACCACCATCATTCACCCCAGGATGGCATTAGCCTTCCTCCTTGCCTCCATTGTCAAGCACCCAAGGTGCTTGTTGAATTTGTTTTTTCTCGGCTGTAGTCAGGGCTTTATCTTTCTGTGCCATTAGTGCAAATCAAATACTTTTACTGTGCCCAAGCAGAAAATGATGAAAATTGTCTGCATTTAGCATGGGATTTCACAGTGTATTGTATACCTGATGATCCAGTATATGCTGTGAAGATAAAAAAAATACTGTTTTGTAAGTTTTGTAAATTAAAACATTTCTCAGTATAGTAATACTTGACATACAAGTATTTGCCAGTGTGAATGGCTCAATGTTTTGCTAACAGTGTAAATTTGTAGTAATATTTTAGGTCAAAAGCTTGAAAAATATTTGAACACAGTTTTAGGAATGGCAGTTTTTCTTCTCTGCATTTAACTGTATAAGTTTGGGATTCATATGTTAAAAAGAAGTGAGAATTAAATCCCTATTTTAGTCAAGTTAAACAGACAATTTTCACCTTGTACTCAACTTTTTTTTTTGTTGATAATGTTTTGGCCTCCTTGGCTGAAGTGACAGTTAGCTAGTAGTTAGTAGTTAATGCTTTGCCTTTCCCCCCCAGTCTCCCTCTAGAGGGTCTAGCTTATCCCCCAAATTTTGGATATCACCCTGAGATCTCAGTTCTCAGAGAGGAATAGAGTAAAGTATCCCAACCCATTGTTATCTGGTCCTAAGTGTGAGGAATTTTGTATGTGCCCTTCAGTTTTCCCGTGAGCAGTGGGCATACAATGATGTATGGATGCCTGCATCGTTATTCCCATTCCCGATGTGTTAATGTATGCCTTTCTCTCAATGCACGTATGAGCCTATATGACTGTAGTACTTCTCTTCTGAGGGCAGCACAGTGTCAAAAAAGCCCACACCCTTTTCCTGAGGTAGAGAGCTTGCTATCACCTGCTCAAGCCCACCAGCCCCCAGATGGATTTTCAGCTTTCTTTGAAACTAGTTGATAATGGGCCACGAGAAGTGCAGATGGATGCCCTGCCATAGCAGGCAATGGGGCTCCTTACTTCATACATAATTTTAGCAAACACTTTTTTAAAGCTGAAACACCCACACATGCACCTTAGTGTAGACCTAAATATAATACTAATGGTCACATTCGTAAAGTGGCTGGAATATGCTTATGCATGTTGTATATTCTGTTCTTCATGTTTTTCTTTAATAACGGAATTATTTTAATTACAGAACTCCCTTTGCTAAATCAACTGTATGCTAACAAGTCAGGCATTTTTTCTGTATTTTTAACAATACTTTTGCACTTTAATTTTATTTGAATTTGTTAACTTATGTGGAAAACTGATCTCATGGTATAGGTTCAATCTGTATTGAGACAAAAACAAGAAAATATGTATTTCACATAAAGATAACATTAAAAATGCAGATTATTGATGCAACAGCATTGCCCTTGTGTAGTGCTTACAAACTAAAATGTTAGTGGCATTCAGTTTATTTAGTAAAGAAAAAAGTGGGGAAGGGATAAGAGATTCTGCTGTACATCTCAACATTCAGACACTGCAAATAGGAGCAAAAGTCATGAAAAGTAATCCTCCCGGCTCTAGTAGGAGTTTAGCATACTACTCCGAAACACGTTTAAAAAAACATAGACTGACAAAAATAACAGAAAAACAGAAATACATTTAATGAACTGCATTTCAAAATTGTACCATATAAGGTCATTTGTTTTGCTTCAGAAAAAGAGATATTTAATATCTGTGCCCTCTTTCTTCATGTTATTGGTGCCACTAGTAATGTTGGTTATGTAGTGTGATTTTCTGTGTATTAGCCAGGTTCAGAAATCATGCATGATTGGGGGGGGTCAAAAAATGTGTGAAGGGCTAAATCAAACCTGAAATACACATGCCCCCTGAAATAGGAACATCATTTGCAGGGGTAAATCCAGCCTGAAAGTAGGAGTGTTCCTCCAAAACAGTGATAGTTGAGAGCCTAGAGAGAGTATATGTAGTACATTAGTATTGTGGGTGTAGAAGAGCATGTACTTAGAGATGTTGTTACCCATAAGAAAATAGTTAGTGTACTAGTACAGGGAGAAAATAGTAGTAGTACAGAGTGCATGTTCGGTATGTACATTATGCATAGTTTAAAAATAATTATATATACGTGTGTGTATATATGTTTAATTTTTAGAAAGGTTTAAACCAGTAGTGCTGTTCAGCTGTGAAGGAATAGATGGCAGTAAAGGCCATTTCAGGTGATGCTCCCTGGTTTGAAGCATTTGCAAGCTGCTGCTTTGTATAGGAACTGCTTGAGATCTTGCCAAAATGCTTTCAAAGTAAAGGACTCTTTGAGATAGGAAGTGATGAATTCCCAGGAAGGAAAATGATTAGTGGTTGATGCATTTGTAGAGTAAAGAGTCTCATTAGCAGTTTAATTTTGCCTGGGATTGGAAGCCAGTGGGCTTTAGCAATGACAGTGATGTTATATCTTGGGAGCAATTGTAATGAATCCGCATATGTTGTTGGCTGTTGTCTGCAATGAGGAGAGATTTCTACTGGAGGCAGGGCAATTTGGGAAGGTTTTATTCTAGTTGTGATAGAAATATTCATTTTCCAGTAGGATTCTTAACCTCTTCTTTGGAAGAAAGAAAGTGAGATGTCTTCCTGGCCCAAAACAAATGGGAGTTAATTTTTGCTTTTGTAATTTCAATATGGTGCCAAAACGGCTGTGGTGGTGCAGCGGTTAGCGTTGCTGCCTCACAGCAAGAGGTTCTCTGGTTCGATCCTCGGCCTGGGTGCCTCCTGTGCGGAGTCTGTATGTCCTCCCTGTGGTCACGTTGGTTTCGTCCCACATCCCAAAGACATGCTGTAGGTGGATTGGACACTCTAAATTGGCCCTAGGTGTGAGTGTGTGCATGTATGTGCCTTCTTTGGAAGGTTGGTTGCCCGGGCTGGCAACTCAACTCTGTAAAACTCCACTGCCAATCATGAGTGGACAGGTGATCCGCTGGCGACCCCTAACCGGGAAAAGCCAAAAGAAGAAGAAGAATATGGTGCCAAAAGGTAAGATGTTGATCTAGTCGGATACCAAGGTATTTAAAATGTTTTTTTTTTTTTTTGGTTACTAGTTGTAATGTGGCAGTCTTTGAGAATTCTGGATAACTTTGGTTGTGCACATATTTTATACCTTGAGTTAAAATAGTAAAACCATAACGCTGTTGTGGTTGTGTTTTACACTGTATTTGTGTTGTCACCCTTAAAAACTGTGTGAATTAAGCTTGCATAGGTTCATGAGTAGTCACTAGGTATACAGCCCAGATCAATGAGAGAAATAGCCTAAATTCCCAACTGCCCCAAAGCACTGTCTGGTTAAGTGACTTACCCAAGGTCACACGGTATGCAAATGAAGGCTGAGGACTCAAACCTCGTACCACAGGAAGTAGCTTGTTAACAGCTCATATTATTGATCCTTTGTGCAGCTGCCAGAAACTTATTTTTAAACAACATGAATATTTATAATACATATATTGTAATGTATTTTTGATGTTTCACTCTGTTTTAATATTCTTTTTCAGCACATGTTCTACTGCTGAATTATTTATGCTATTTAGATGTGCGTGTGCTTGTGTGTGTGATGTTCTGATATACCTTTATACATATCTTGTTTATACTTTTTTTCCCTATGCCTGTGGACTCCGGTCCTGATCAATCTATTTCCCCATTTTTGAAAGTGTAAGTAAAGTGTAAACTATGTTCAGTAGACAGAATAAAGTGACCAGTGTAATGCAGTGAAACTGAAAAGTCTTCTGAAATGCATTTTAGCACTTCTCTGACAGTTCCTGAGATGACTTCAGTGAATAATGATATGTCTAAAATGTGATTTAACTGACAGCAGTAGGCTCAAGTTGGAAAAGGACAAGCGAAATGAGATGTGGGATAGTAGGTGTTGGTGGCTTTAGATGAGGGGGGCTACCATACAAAATATGGAAGAGATTGTGCTGTGCTGGATTGCTTTCTTTGTTACACATTAACATAAGAAAAGTATAGAGACAGTAAAAGCATATACATGCAAATTGATGTCAGCAGAAATAATGCTTCTGTGTAATGAAGAATTTTTTTATGGGCATGTGAGCTATAGCATTGCATTTGAAATACTGGCCACATCAGGGAGCACAGTTTTCTTACATGGCAAGTAAAAAAGGATGCATGTATTTTGTATACATGTATGTGTATGTACACACATGCACATGTATGTATGTGTATATACAAAGAAACATAATACTAGCATATGTTGAATGATGAGTATTGTAACTAAAGTACTGTACCACGTTGGGAAGATGATTGTAAATTTTTCTGACTTGACATATGTTCTGTTCTTTAAGTTCTATATCACATAGAGACTTCAGTTTATGATACAGAATGTAGTTATTTGTTTATTCTGAAGAATTTATTTAATCAAAGTTTTGCTACAGTAATCCTTGTATCTAATTTTACTGATGTACTTTATTGTAATGCTGGTATATACAAAAGTTATATCAAAAGTACATTCTTCTGCTGCTGAGTCATTAGCAATATGTATTTATAATATTTTACCATAATGTTTGCATACACAATCAAACACTTTTACAATAGTCATTATTTTGCAATGGTTGTTTTTGTAAATGTGGGGTGGAGGTAGGTGATGAGAGTAATCATTTTCTAACTCTGAAAAAAGATTGTTTCAAATTACCAGTCCATACCCCTTTTTTTCAAATATCAGGCAGAAGAAAACGCTTAAAACTGAAAAGGGATGTGAAAGGAGACAACAGTTTTTTTTTTCTTTTTCCAAGAGGAAAAATGGAATTTTGACATTGTTTTCGGCTATATTCCCCTTTGCATGTAAACAATGCTTTTTATCCAGCTGTTTCTATATATAATCATATGACCTTTGTTGTATATCCCTTTAGGTTATAACTTTGCTCAAAATCTGTGGAAGTTAAAAAAAAAAAAAAAAAAAAGTAATGGAAGTTTTTCTGTACAGTGTGTGTGTGTGTGTGTGTGTGTGTGTGTGTGTGTGTGTGTGTGTGTGTGGTACTCGCCACAGAAGGTAGATATTTCAGGATGAAGTAATCTGTGTAGTAAGTCATACTATGAGTATAGTAAATCAAAATAGCAGGACTGAGCGAAAACAAGTGTAACACTTAAAGTTCAAAGTACTTTATTATCAGTAATTAATAAGATAAGCTTTCGCTGTGTAGCTTCATCAGATCTTACATTCATTCTAAGATTCCACATCTTATATATACACAGGTTTTAAACAATTAATCAATCAAGTAAGTTAATTGGTATGATTATTTAAAGAAGCAGGCAGACATCAAAGACCCAGCTTAATATACAAATCTGATAAAGATAAAACCATTTAAAAACAATCTCATATATAAAGTATACATAGGAAACACATATATAAAAAGTTATATATAAAAAACATATCAGTTAGTACATATATATTTGTAATTAAAATAGATATTAGTGTGAGAAAGATTCTATAGACAAGTATGCTTAATGTCTAACATATAAAATTTCATATATATGTATGTATAAATTAATATAATGTCTTATAAAATAAAGTAACCACACTACATGTGGTAACTAAATCTATGACGTAATGACATGGTAGTGATATAAAAGACAATTCGTTTACAGAGATAGAATACCTATTTCTAGGGGTTTATCTAATGTTTCTACGCTGTCTTCATTTTGGCTTGATAGAGGCCCTATCATTGAGGCCTAATCCTTTATCTGATCTTAGTAGAATTATCCATTCAGTTTCCTTACTCTCTGTATATATCTTAATGTCACCCCCTCTAGAGTTGGGAGTAATTACTTCAAGTACCTTGAACAAAAATCTATGTGTGTCGTCATTTAGTGCTACATGCTTGGCAAGGGCATTATGTAATGTACCTTTCCTTATGTGATATACACGTTCCCTTATCCTATCCCTCAGTGGTCGATTTGTTTTACCAACATAGAAGGATGAACATAATTGACAAACAGCTAGGTATATCACATGAGAAGTCATGCAGTTGGCTTCAGCTCTTATATTAAAAACTTTCTGTTGATCAGGATGAAAGAATTCTGTCTTACTGTCTATGTAACAACAGAAATTACAGCGACCACAGCGTCTTGTGCATCCATTCTGTATAGATTTCCTATCAAATTTAGGATGGCATAACATTCTTTTTAAGTTGTGTTTATTCTTAAAGATAAACCTCGGTGTTTCTCCTACTATCTGTTTAATTTCTTCATCAATCTGTAATATACCCCAGTGTTTGTCTATAATCTGCTTAATCTCTATATGATCAGATGAAAAGAAGGTGGAGAATTTAGTGAAAGATTCACTCATATTTTGTTTCTCATTATAGCTAGCACTGTTGGATCCAAAGTATGGCATAGCTGAAGTGGAGCGTAAATTGTACACTTCGTCTATCTTAGAATGTATTTCCTCGACTTTATATCCTCTGTTTAATAGTCTATATTTCAAATCATTTATCTCAAGTGTGAAATCCCTCTTCCATTGGATTCAGTCTGGAAGCTCTAATAGCTTGTCCTTTCACAATATTTCTAAAGACAAAAGGAGGGTGCATACTGGATCTTAGAAGCAATGAGTTAACATAACATGTTTTACGATGAACTCCAGTGTTAATTAAATTATTATGTAGCCTCTCTATATATAAGTCTAGAAACTCAATTCTATCCTCTGAAAACTTCATGGTAAACTTAAGACATGGTATTAAATTGTTCATGATTAGGTATGTGGATTCAAGTTGTTGGGGTGTCCCTTTCCAAAGAATAAAGACATCATCCACAAAACGTCTGTAAAATATCACGTTTCTCAAAGAAATTTTGTAGAGATAATGTATGTTCTTCCCAATGTGCAAGAAACATATTGGCGTAGCTGTTGGCACAAGATGTACCCATGGCTACGCCATCTTTCTGTCTATAGATGTTATCCTTGAACATAAAGACATTATTTTCTAAGACTAATTCCAAAAAGTGAACTATTAAGTCAATAAGTACATTAGTATAGTCACTGTGATTTTTCAGGTACTGTAATGTATAATTCAAGCCCAGTTCATTGGGAATCACTGTGAAACAGTGACTGTATGTCAAATGTGACAAATAAATAGTCTTTAGTGATTGTTTTGTCTTGAATACAATCATAAAATTCTGTAAGGAATTGTTTAGTGTCTTTTAGTACTATTTTATTTTTATTTAGTACAGCCCTCAGATGTTTTTCTACAAAAACTGATAGATGTTCTGTGACCCAACCTCGTCCAGAAACTATTGGTCTCATGGGTGGGTTCTTATTATCCTTGTGTATTTTCGGCTGTCCTTGAATAACTGGTATAGTAGGTGTTAGAATATTAAGATAGTCAAATAATTCCTTGTCAATCAGTTTACTTTTGAAAATATCCTCTAGCGTATTCTTCACATATCTTATAGTTTCTATAACATCGTCTTTTGTTATTAAATCATAGAATTTGTCCTGCATCAATTCTGTCATTGCTCCGATATAATTTTGCATATCTATAACAACAATGCTGCCTCCTTTGTCAGCTGGTCTAATAACTATAGTGGGGTCTTCCTGTAATTGTTTTAGACTTACTCTTTCTTTATAAGTTAAATTATCTCTCCTTTTACATCTTTTTTGCTCTACTCTATCTGCACAGTATACATGTAACTCATCTTCAGTTAACTTCAAATATGCCTCAACGAGTGGGTGATGGGTTGGCACGAAATCACTTAGTCTCTTAAATGTGAATGCTTCTGTTTTAGAAGTATTGCTAGTTTGGGTTTTATATAACAATTTTAGCATGACATTTCTGCAGAATATTTTCAAGTCAGTGACTGTGTCTGTTAGTTTACTGTGACTTCTTGGAATAAAGTTTAGACCCTTGCTTAACAATTGAATATCTTCATAAGTTAGTGTCTTACTTGATATATTGTGCACTAATTCTTGTGCGTCTACATTTTCTTTAAAGTTTGGTTGGATGGAATGTCTCCTGAAAATTTTCCTCTTCTGCCTCCCACGACTCGTAGACCTCGACCTCTGTGGGCCTTTGTCCATACGTATCGGTAGAGGAAAAACCAATTCAGCATTTGTTTTATTGCTAGATTTTTCTGTGGTTTTAACCTTTGGTCTCACTACAGCCTCAGAGTCTCGATTCATATGAGGTGTCTTGTCTTTAACTATGTGAACATTAGGATATAAATTAGTGTCTAAGTTCACACTGGGGTGTATGATGTGTATAACATCTATTGAATCTTTACAGTGGGGTTTATCAGTTACATCGATTGCTACATTCTCTATACAAACATCATCATTTAATTCTGTAATCTCATCAGCAGAAGGTATACTCTGAACATTTAAAGTCGACATATTACTATTCCTAGCATTATTGTTTGGAGCATTTAAAGTACACATATTCTTCTTAACTTCATTACTAATATTGTCACATAAGATAACATTCTCTACATTCCTTTTATTCACATATTGTGAACTATTCATAGCATTATCATTGTTCACCATTGCATTACGTTCATTCTGTCCATGCCCTGGTCTGGGCCAAGTAAAGACATGGCTTTGTCTAAAATCATTAATGTCTCTTTTAGCTTTATTCCTTTTTTGTTGTAGTAGCTTCCTTTCAAATGCTAAAACACAGTCCAGTAAGTTCTCCAGTAGTGGTTGAAGCAGAACATCAGCAAAGTCTCTATATAACATTTGTTGCTTCGCATTTATGCTTTCTATCAATTTACTTTCTTCTGGTATAAAAAAGTCTATTAAAAGTCTAAGATAATTCCGACTCACCTCTATATTGAGTCTGCCATTTCGCTAGCAATTCGGGGTAATCCTTGCCCTGGCTAGGCATCGTAAAAACCCTTTAAGCCTCTTGGAATAATGTTTTGATCGAGGCAAAACTGAAAATGTATTCTCTGTGTTTGCAGGCGTTTCAGCTTCATGAAATCCTTTTCAATCCCCTCTAGTAGTATATGCAGCCTTTCCGAGTCAACTGCACCTTCATTCACGTCATCAGTAGCAGTCACATTCTCAAAGAAGCACGAAGCGTTAGTAACTTCATTGAGGTATTGTTTAAATCTGCATTGCAGTACCTCACCCCCATGGTCTTCACCTCTTGGTCGCATTACCTCACTCCCTCGGTCTTCACCTCTTGGGATGTAGTCCAATTCGATGTCAGTCATATTACGCAAAACACTTGTCCCAGTTAGCAGCAAAGCAAGAAATATAATGTATAAAACAAGTAATGGAGGCTGCTGCTATGCTGGTAAATGCTCGTGCAAGCAGTATAAATCAAAGTTATAGTAAATCAAAATAGCAGGACTGAGCGAAAACAAGTGCAACACTTAAAGTTCAAAGTACTTTATTATCAATAATTAATAAGATAAGCGCTTTTGCTGTGTAGCTTCATCAGATCTTAATTCATTCTAAGATTCCACATCTTATATATACACAGGTTTTAAACAATTAATCAATCAAGTAAGTTAATTGGTATGATTATTTAAAGAAGCAGGCAGACATCAAAGACCCAGCTTAATATACAAATCTGATAAAGATAAAAACATTTAAAAACAATCTCATATATAAAGTATACATAGGAAACACATATATAAAAAGTTATATATAAAAAATATATATACCAATTAAATAATCATACCAATTAAATAATCATACCAATTAACTTACTTGATTAATTGTTTAAAACCTGTGTATATATAAGATGTGGAATCTTAGAATGAATGTAAGATCTGATGAAGCTACACAGTGAAAGCGCTTATCTTATTAATTATTGATAATAAAGTACTTTGAACTTTAAGTGTTACACTTGTTTTCGCTCAGTCCTGCTATTTTGATTTACTATAACTTTGATTTATACTGCTTGCACGAGCGTTTACCAGCATAGCAGCAGCCTCCATTACTTGTTTTATACATTATAATTCTTGCTTTGCTGCTAACTGGGACAAGTGTTTTGCGTAATATGACTGACATCGAATTGGACTACATCCCAAGAGGTGAAGACCGAGGGAGTGAGGTAATGCACCAAGAGGTGAAGACCATGGGGTGAGGTACTGCAATGCAGATTTAAACAATACCTCAATGAAGTTACTAACGCCTGCGCTTCTTTGAGAATGTGACTGCTACTGATGACGTGAATGAAGGTGCAGTTGACTCGGAAAGGCTGCATATACTACTAGAGGGGATTGAAAAGGATTTCATGAAGCTGAAACGCCTGCAAACACAGAGAATACATTTTCAGTTTTGCCTCGATCAAAACATTATTCCAAGAGGCTTAAGGGTTTTTACGATGTCTAGCCAGGGCAAGGATTACCCCGAATTGCTAGCGAAATGGCAGAGACTTAATATAGAGGTGAGTTGGAATTATCTTAGACTTTTAATAGACTTTTTTATACCAGAAGAAAGTAAATTGATAGAAAGCATAAATGCAAAGCAACAAATGTTATATAGAGACTTTGCTGATGTTCTGGTTCAACCACTACTGGAGAACTTACTGGACTGTGTTTTAGCATTTGAAAGGAAGCTACTACAACAAAAAAGGAATAAAGCTAAAAGAGACATTAATGATTTTAGACAAAGCCATGTCTTTACTTGGCCCAGACCAGGGCATGGACAGAATGAACGTAATGCAATGGTGAACAATGATAATGCTATGAATAGTTCACAATATGTGAATAAAAGGAATGTAGAGAATGTTATCTTATGTGACAATATTAGTAATGAAGTTAAGAAGAATATGTGTACTTTAAATGCTCCAAACAATAATGCTAGGAATAGTAATATGTCGACTTTAAATGTTCAGAGTATACCTTCTGCTGATGAGATTACAGAATTAAATGATGATGTTTGTATAGAGAATTTAGCAATCGATGTAACTGATAAACCCCACTGTAAAGATTCAATAGATGTTATACACATCATACACCCCAGTGTGAACTTAGACACTAATTTATATCCTAATGTTCACATAGTTAAAGACAAGACACCTCATATGAATCGAGACTCTGAGGCTGTAGTGAGACCAAAGGTTAAAACCACAGAAAAATCTAGCAATAAAACAAAATGCTGAATTGGTTTTTCCTCTACCGATACGTATGGACAAAGGCCCACAGAGGTCGAGGTCTATGAGTCGTGGGAGGCAGAAGAGGAAATTTTCAGGAGACATTCCATCCAACCAGACTTTAAAGAAAATGTGGACGCACAAGAGTTAGTGCACAATATATCAAGTAAGACACTAACTTATGAAGATATTCAATTGTTAAGCAAGGGTCTAAACTTTATTCCAAGAAGTCACAGTAAACTAACAGACACAGTCACTGACTTGAAAATATTCTGCAGAAATGTCATGCTAAAATTGTTATATAAAACCCAAACTAGCAATACTTCTAAAACAGAAGCATTCACATTTAAGAGACTAAGTGATTTCGTACAACCCATCACCCACTCGTTGAGGCATATTTGAAGTTAACTGAAGATGAGTTACATGTATACTATGCAGATAGAGTAGAGCAAAAAAGATGTAAAAGGAGAGATAATTTAACTTATAAAGAAAGAGTAAGTCTAAAACAATTACAGGAAGACCGTACTATAGTTATTAGACCAGCTGACAAAGGAGGCAGCATTGTTGTTATGGATATGCAAAATTATATCGGAGCAATGACAGAATTGATGCAGGACAAATTCTATGATTTAATAACAAAAGACGATGTTATAGAAACTATAAGATATGTGAAGAATACGCTAGAGGATATTTTCAAAAGTAAACTGATATTCTAACACCTACTATACCAGTTATTCAAGGACAGCCGAAAATACACAAGGATAATAAGAACCCACCCATGAGACCAATAGTTTCTGGACGAGGTTGGGTCACAGAACATCTATCAGTATTTGTAGAAAAACATCTGAGGGCTGTAGTAAATAAAAATAAAAATAGTACTAAAAGACACTAAACAATTCCTTACAGAATTTTATGATTGTATTCAAGACAAAACAATCACTAAAGACTATTTATTTGTCACATTTGACATACAGTCACTGTTCACAGTGATTCCCAATGAACTGGGCTTGAATTATACATTACAGTACCTGAAAAATCACAGTGACTATACTAATGTACTTATTGACTTAATAGTTCACTTTTTGGAATTAGTCTTAGAAAATAATGTCTTTATGTTCAAGAATAACATCTATAGACAGAAAGATGGCGTAGCCATGGGTACATCTTGTGCCAACAGCTACGCCAATATGTTTCTTGCACATTGGGAAGAACATACATTATTTCTACAAAATTTCTTTGAGAAACATGTGATATTTTACAGACGTTTTGTGGATGATGTCTTTATTCTTTGGAAAGGGACACCCCAACAACTTGAATCCACATACCTAATCATGAACAATTTAATACTATGTCTTAAGTTTACCATGAAGTTTTCAGAGGATAGAATTGAGTTTCTAGACTTATATATAGAGAGGTTACATAATAATTTAATTAACACTGGAGTTCATCATAAAACATGTTATGTTAACTCATTGCTTCTAAGATCCAGTATGCACCCTCCTTTTGTCTTTAGAAATATTGTGAAAGGACAAGCTATTGGAGCTTCCAGACTGAATCCAATGGAAGAGGGATTTCACACTGAGATAAATGATTTGAAATATAGACTATTAAACAGAGGATATAAAGTCGAGGAAATACATTCTAAGATAGACGAAGTGTACAATTTACGCTCCACTTCAGCTATGCCATACTTTGTATCCAACAGTGCTAGCTATAATGAGAAACAAAATATGAGTGAATCTTTCACTAAATTCTCCACCTTCTTTTCATCTGATCATATAGAAATTAAGGAGATTATAGACAAACAGTGGGGTATATTACAGATAGATGAAGAAATTAAACAGATAGTAGGAGAAACACCGAGGTTTATCTTTAAGAATAAACACAACTTAAAAAGAATGTTATGCCATCCTAAATTTGATAGGAAATCTATACAGAATGGATGCACAAGACGCTGTGGTCGCTGTAATTTCTGTTGTTACATAGACAGTAAGACAGAATTCTTTCATCCTGATCAACAGAAAGTGTTTTAGAGCTGAAGCCAACTGCATGACTTCTCATGTGATATACCTAGCTGTTTGTCAATTATGTTCATCCTTCTATGTTGGTAAAACAAATCGACCACTGAGGGATAGGATAAGGGAACATGTATATCACATAAGGAAAGGTACATTACATAATGCCCTTGCCAAGCATGTAGCACTAAATGACGACACACATAGATTCTGTTCAAGGTACTTGAAGTAATTACTCCCAACTCTAGAGGGGGTGACATTAAGATATATACAGAGAGTAAGGAAACTGAATGGATAATTCTACTAAGATCAGATAAAGGATTAGGCCTCAATGATAGGGCCTCTATCAAGCCAAAATGAAGACAGCGAGAAACATTAGATAAACCCCCTAGAAATAGGTATTCTATCTCTCTGTAAACTAATTGTCTTTTATATCACTACCATGTCATTACGTCATAGATTTAGTTACCACATGTAGTGTGGTTACTTTATTTTATAAGACATTATATTAATTTATACATACATATATATGAAATTTTATATGTTAGACATTAAGCATACTTGTCTATAGAATCTTTCTCACACTAATATCTATTTTAATTACAAATATATATGTACTAACTGATATGTTTTTATATATATTTTTTATATATAACTTTTATATATGTGTTTCCTGTGTATACTTTATATGTGAGATTGTTGGTAAATGGTTTTATCTTTATCAGATTTGTATATTAAGCTGGGTCTTTGATGTCTGCCTGCTTCTTTAAATAATCATACCAATTAACTTACTTGATTGATTAATTGTTTAAAACCTGTGTATATATAAGATGTGGAATCTTAGAATGAATGTAAGATCTGATGAAGCTACACAGCAAAAGCGCTTATCTTATTAATTATTGATAATAAAGTACTTTGAACTTTAAGTGTTACACTTGTTTTCGCTCAGTCCTGCTATTTTGATTTACTATAACTTTGATTTATACTGCTTGCACGAGCGTTTACCAGCATAGCAGCAGCCTCCATTACTTGTTTTATACTATGAGTATAGTCACGTCATAAAGCATTATATCCTTGCAAAATTTTGCAAATGTTGATACCCTCTGTGAATGCTAACTTATAGTCCATGCCGACATTTGCTTGATTGCTAGTTGGATAGACCGTGCAGTAAAATCCACACTGACTAATGCTTCTGGTATTCAAAGCAGGAGAGTGCATTGCATCTGATTAGGCCAAAGTTAGGACAGGCCAATCCATGTGCAGAGGTTATAAAACAGTTTTCAAGATCCATGGTTGTAACCCTCTGAATACTCCAAGAGAAGTTAGGCAAAGTTCAAAGAATCACAAGTGTAAAGTTATGTCATATAAACCAGCACACATAGAAGCCAAAAAAATACGCAGTTGTGATTTCTGGGTAGAATTCCAATCCAGTAATCATCAGTAAAAGGTGTGTGTGTGTGTGTGTGTGTGTGTGTGTGTGTGTGTGTGTGTGTGTGTGTGTGTGTGTGTGTGTGTGTGTATATATATATATATATATATATATATATATATATATATATATATATATATATGTATATATATGTATGTATATATATATATATATATATATGTATGTATATATATATATATATATATATATAGTGTGTGTGTATATATATATATATATATATATATATATATATATATATATCTATAGTGTGTGTGTGTGTATATATGTATATATATATATATATATATATATATATGTATGTGTGTGTATATGTATGTGTGTGTGTATATGTATGTATATATATATATATATATATATATATATATATATATATATATATATATATATGTTAGAGAGAGAGAAACATATATGAACAATGCATATAAAAAGAGTTTAGGCCTAAATTTTGCATAATGTAGCAGATTCAGGACCTGTACCTCCACATTTGATCAAAAGTGTGAAGAATTTATAATAAGCGGGTGTAATTTATTTTGTTTCAGACTTATCCATGATGATCATTGTTTCGACATAAAATTTCCTAAATGAAAGTTTTGTGACCTTGAAATGGAAGTACATGTAATTAGTTTCTGTAGGGGGCTTCACCATCTAAACCCTCTCCCAAAAGGGAGGGGAGATGCCTCTTGATCCATCCTTGTAGAAAATCTGCTCTGAGGTTGCTATATGTTGGGAAATGAATGCTGTGATTTCAGAATTACATCCTTTTTTTCTGACTGGCCGTATGGGAAAAATTACTTTGCTGGCCAGCGTACCCCTCAACTAGTCAAAATTTCTTGGAATCTCCAAAATTTTGCTTCATATTTTTCTTCTATTCTTCATAAAATTTGTGTTTATATGGCAAATCATTAAGGACTCAAGTCCCTAGATAATAACTGGCATTTGAGTTTTAGACTTCATATCCTTAGATGCACGCTAGTGCAAAACCTGTTATTCTACCAACATTAAAAGTTTATAAGAGCAATATCTAAAATGTGTCCTTGATTTTGGGCCTTTCCCCATTACTTTTGGCTTTGTCTAGAGCTCTTGTGCTTAGAGGTTGAATAACCAAACTGTACAACAGAAGGAAGAAACTGTTGCAAAAGAGAGTAAAATCCCATGAGTGGAGGAGCTCCCTGGTCAGCCTCAGTAAGAAGCTGAGATCCCTTATAAGATCCTCCAAAGCTAGCTGCGAAAACAAAATCGCCACCAATTCCAAGGACAACCACAAAGCATTCTATAGATATGTTAAGAATCTCGATGGCAACACCCAGATCTGCTCTGAGCTACAGCACAACGGCAAGAAAATTACAGAGCCAACTGATATTGCCAACATCCTGGCAGATAGGTTCAGTACTAACTTTACCTCCCTCTCACCCTAAAGAGCCCATATCTATACAGGAAGAATGCAGAGTCCCTGTAATCACAACTATGCAGGTAAATGCTGCACTCTCTAAAGCCAAAAACACAGCATCCATGGGACCAGACAACATCCTAGGCTGCGTTTTACACGAACTTCAGAACGAACTGGTGCCCCACTTAAGCACCATGTTCAATAATAGCCTTGCATCAGGCTTTGTGCCCACTGAATGGCGCACAGCAACAGTTATCCCACGTCACAAAGGGGGAGCCACCACTGATCTGGGGAACTATCGACCTATTAGCCTGACGAGCCTGGTCTGCAAGGCCATGGAATGTATCATCATGGAACTCCTAAACAAAGACACTGGTAACCTCCAAACTCTGGATCCCACCCAGTTCGGGATTGTGAAAGGCAGATCATGCCTCCTGAACCTGATCAACTTCTTTGAGGCAATCACCAAAGCTGTAGATGAGGGTAAGGTGGTTCACACAGCCTGTCTTGACCTCGCCAAGGCTTTCAACACCATCCCCCATTCTGGAATTATAGCTAAACTCACTAAACTAGGTATAAATCCCTACGTCACAAGATGGGTTGCCAACTGGCTCACTTACAGAACCCACACTGTAAGTGGAGTACCACAAGGTTCCGTCCTGGGACCTCTCCTGTTTGGTATCTACTTCTCTGAAGGTACAGGCTAACACAGAAGGCCTCTGGCTAACGAAGTTTGCAGATGACTGCAAACTAGGAGCCATAGGCAAGTCCCCAAATGATGTGGACATCCTACAGAAGGGCCTCGCTGAGACAGATGCCTGGTATCAGAGCCATGGTCTCAAGCTCAGTGCCAAAAAGTGCAGTGTCATCCCCTTTAGTGAAAACTCTGTACCCATGAACTACCACATAGGCAGCAATCTACTTAATGCGTGATAAGAGACCTTGGGACCCAGGTGGACAGTAGTCTCTCCTTTGATAGTCACATCGCCACAGTAGTCAGAAAGTCCTTCTACGTGGCACACCTCATCATAAAAGGGTTCTCATCCAGAAAAAAAGAGGTCATTGTTCTCCTCTACACGACACTCATTAGACCCATTATAGAGTACAACACCCCTTTTGGAATGTACCTCACAAGACATCTGCAGCAGTTGGAAAGGCCACAGAAGTACCTCACAAAGAGGATTACTGGCCTCAAACAAATGCCCTACACTGACAGCTTTACTCCGTAGCATATTGCCTACTCTGAGGTGATCTCTGCCTAACATGTAAAGCTATGTCAAACCTAGAGCTGTTGGACATGCTATACTTAAAGAAATCCCAATCCCTCCGAGCTACACGCTCTAGGGACCTAAACCTTGTCACCACAATAAACAGGACATGCTGGAGGGATAGATTCCTGTCCCAGAGACTTCCCATACTCTGGAATAGGCTACCCATCTATATCGAGCAAAGTTCTTCATTAGCACTCTTCAAGAAAAATCTTGATGAGTAGATGGGAAATAGGAAATACACCCCGGGATCACTTCTATGTCTCTGCTCGACAGTGGCACAGGAAAATAACTTTCTTGGGTGGCGTAAGCCAGGGAACCTTGTTGCCTAGGCTTACATAGGCCCTTGGGCTGATAGCTTAGTACCTACCTATGAACCTATAAATGGTGGTCAGTGACAACCCAAATGGCACCACTAACAATTCCCGAGTACCAACCAAAGTTTAGTAAAATTATGAGTTCTAGTATGGACAAATATAAATAATGTGCATATCATCTGTACTACTAATTATGAATACCCTGTTAGGCTTTAAATAGTTATTGCCATCAAATGTAACACAAAAAAAAAATGTGTTGACTTGTTACTGTCCTAGATGGAAACATAACTTGGACAGGGGATATATGACAAAATATAGTGTATCTTTTGTACTGTGGAAGAGCCAATTTTTTTCTGCAGTTACTTATTTATTAAAGCTTTTTAGAAGCTGGAATGATCGGGTTTGCACATTGATGTGTGAATGGTAAAAATGTGTGATGTGAGTGAAGTCTGCCATTGGCAGAATTATCTGCTGACCTCTGCTGATGCCTACTTAAACATTATCTTCAGTGTTATAAGGCAAGGCTTGTGGCTGTTAGCACAGCATGGCTGATATCATCTGACTGAATCTTAGCTGCACATGACTGCACGAAACTGAATCATTTATATCCATGACAGGAAAAATTAATAAATGGTGGGAGACAATAGTTGGAAAACAAAACATATACAGTTTTGGAGCCTCAAACTGGAATGTATCAGAAAAATGTTACTTAAATGTATATACCAGCATTATTTGGTCTTTGTAACTCTGGCATACTTATCAGCGTTCACCATAGTAAATGAAGATTATGACTGAGGTAGTGTTTGTGCAATATATTAAAGTGCATAAAAAACGTTTGTATAGTAGCTTAAGAGCAGGACGATGAGGAAAACAGGTTGTAATAGGCAGACTTTTTGCCAAGAGATGAATTTGCTGCGAAAAAATATTTATTTCAGAGAGTTAATACTGTAGAATGGCCTTATGTAATCATGAGTGTGTGACTTTACTTGCACATAAATGTGTACAAAGCTATAAGATTGTAACTTTAATCATACATAAATGCTGTTATTTCTGCACCTAAAAGAACCCATCAGTAAGTGTGCAAGAACTGATTCAATTGTAATAAAAAGGAGGTGTGAGGAAAGATAATTGGAATTCAGAAAAGTGCTCACCACTCACGGAAACTGCCTATCATAGTTAGATCAATTTTCATGATAGTGAGAAAATGCTATTTGTAGAAATCAGTGGCCACAGTAAGAACAACCTCTTTATTTAGCATGTTTCTGAATCATTCTGTAGCTAACACTAGTGCTGTCAGACCTGATGGCAGTAATGTTTTCCCCAGCAGCCCATGTGATGTGTTGGCAAAGGCACCCCCTGCACGCACGTACACACACACACACACACACACACACACACACACACATGCACATTTAGACATGCTCACACAGAGATACATGTGTGAGCACATACATTCATACTCGTCAACAAACAAGCCTTCCCCATAGTTAATCACAGTCATGGAAACACCCATGCATGTGTGCGTGTACACACACACACACACACACACACACACGCACACACATATCCAGGTATTGATTTCCTACCCACCCCCCTAGTGCAACTACCTAGGCAAGCACACATTCAAGCCCCTGCAGACATGTACACACATATCCACACATGTAAACACACTAGTATCCCTACCCTCATGTCATCTGTGAACTTCCTGATCTGTGACTGCATCCATAGGAGTGAATGGATGACCACCATCTTTTGACAGGATTCATTTTTTCTCCAACAGTGAAATTTCATGTGGAAATTGGGAGCTACTGTCATTTTCAGGGGAGAGCACACAGCTAATTATCATTAGCCACTCTCCTGGATTGCTTCATTAGTGTGTAGCTCTGTCTGTGAGACCTTCCTACAGTGGATATAAAAAGTTTACACGTCCTTGTTAAAATGCCAGGTTTTTCTGATGTAAAAAAATGAGACCACAATAAATCATTTCAAAACTTTTCCCACCTTTAATGTGACCTATAACCCATACAATTCAATTGAAAAACAATCATATCTGTTAGGGGAAAAAATATAAAAAAATAAAAAACATACAGTACACTGGTTGTGTAAGTGTGCACACCCTTAAACTAATACTTTGTTGAAGCATCTTTTGATTTAATTACAGCATTCAGTCTTCTTAGGTACACACCTGCCATCAATTAAAGAGACTCTGATTAACCCCAAATAAAGTTCAGCTGTCCTAGTAGAATTTTCCTGACATTTACTCAGTTGCCTGCTACAGCAAAAGCCATGGTTCGCAGAGAGCTTACAAAGCATCAAAGGGATCTCATTGTTGAAATGTATCAGTCAGGAGAAGGGTACAAAAAAATTTCCACAACATTGGATATACCATGGAACACAATGAAGACCGTCATCAAAAAGTGGGACAGCAGTGACGTTGCAAAGAACTAGACATCCCTCCAAAATTGATGAAAAGACAAGACAAAAACTGATCAGGGAAGCTGCCAAGAGACTTATAGCAACACTGAAGGAGCTACAGGAATATCTGACAAGTGCTGGTTGTGTACTACATGTGACAACAATCTCCAGTATTCTCCATTTGTCTGGACTATGGGGTAGGGTTGCAAGACGGAAGCCTTTACTTACATAGAAAAACATCCAGACCTGGCCAAAATTTGCAAAACAATACATCAAGTCTCCCAAAAGCATGTGGGAAAATGTGTTATGGTCTGATGAGACCAAGGTTGAACTTTTTGGGCACAATTCCAAAAGGTACATTTGGCACAAAAACAACACTTTGCATCACCAAAAGAACACCATCCCCACAGTAAAGCATGGTGGTGGCAGTATAAATTCATAGATTAGTACTAGACTAACTGCCCTTGCAGGCCATTTTAAGCCTAGCCAATTATCCCTTGTGAGACTCAAACCCACCACCTTGTGTTTGTAAGGCAAACACCTTAACCATTAGGCCACCCTCCCAACCCTTCATGCCTTGGGGTTGCTTTTCTTCAGCTGGAACTGGGGCTTTAGGCAAGGTGGAGGGAATTATGAACAGTATTCCAGTCAGTTTTGGCCCAAAACCTTCAGGCGTCTGCTAGAAAGATGAAGAGGAATTTCACCTTTCAGCATGACAGTGACCCCAAATATACATCTGAATCAACAAAAGAATGGCTTCGCCAGAAGAGAATTAAAGTTTTGGAATTGGGGCAGACCTAAATCCAATCGAAAATATGTGAGTGACCTGAATAGGGGTGTGGACAAGAGATGCCCTCACAATCTGACAGACTTGGAGTGCTTTTGCAAGGAAGAGTGGGCAAATATTGCCAAGTCAAGATGTGCCGTTCTGATAGACTCCTACCCAAGAAGACTGAATGCTGTAATCAGATCAAAAGGTGCTTCAACAAAGTATTAGTTTAAGGGTGTGCACACTTAGCGTATTGTATGTTTTATATTTTTTCCCCTAACAGATTTGTTTAATTTTCAATTGAACTGTACAGGTTATAAGTCACATTAAAGGTGAGAAAAGTTTTGAAATGATTTATTGTTGTCTCATTTTTTATATCACAAAAACCTGGCATTTTACCCGGGGTGTGTAAACTTTTTATATCCACTGTATGTGGTGCTAGCTGGAAACTTCAGTGTAAGGACAGTCCAAGAATCAGAAAGGCCTACCACAAGGAGAAGCTGCAAGGGAAAAAATTGCTATGTTAAGGCTTTACCCTTTTGGTAAGCCTTTCCGAATTCCAACCCATATTTTGTTATGTAACTGAAATCTGAGGTAAGACTACAGATGGTGTATGCAGCCTAATGAAAGCAGGTAAATTCAACTGAAAGTCGATCATGGAAGTTTAATGCTAATTAATTTCTAGCAAGACAGTATATTCTATGAAGGCTAGAATAACCTTGAGAGAAATATAAATAAAGATCTGCTCATTGGGAGTTTCATCTCCATCTCTGAAAGGTCTGATATTGGCAGGACTTAGTCAGCTAGTCAGCGTGTCACCTAGAAATTTCCAAGGCTGTAATAACACCTTGCTTAACCTATGATGTTGTGTGACTAAGGACATGTCTTAAAGTCTGTTTAGATGCTCAGTAAAGTCAGTCTCAGTTTATCAGTGTCAATTGCATCTATTTTTGTCAGGAGTTTGATTCTCTGACTTCAGGTTTGAGCGTACTTATTTTCATAGGTTCATACTAGGCTATCTGCCCTAGGGCATTTATAAGCCTAGCCAGAGTGTGTTTGGCTTTCGCCACACATTTTAAATTAATTTTGCTGTGCCCTTTTTCGAGGTTAGTATACTGTGCCTCTGTCTAACAGTGACACAGAAGTGATACCCGGGGTAAACCTACGATCTCCCATCCACTCATCAAGATTCCTCTTGAAGAGAGTCAATGAGGGACTCTGCCTAACCTGGACTGGGATTTTATTCCAGAGTGAAGGGAGCCTCTGGGTTATGAATCTGTCCCTCCAGCATGTCCTATTCATTTCAGTGCTGACGTTCAAGTCTCTCGAGTGCGTAGCTCAATGGGATTTGGATTTTCTGAGGTGCAGCATGTCCATTAATTCCGGGTTGGACATTGCTTTATACGTCAGGCACAGATCGCCTCTGAGCAGGCGGTATGCCACTGAGTAGAGCTGGAGTTTCTTTAACCGGGCAGCATATGGCATCTGTTTGAGCCCTTTGATCCTCTTGGTGAGGTACTTTTGGGGTCTTTCCAGTTGCTGCAGGTGTCTGGTAAGGTACATTCCAAAAGGGGCATTGTACTCGGTTATGGGCCTGATGAGGGATGAGTAAAGAGGCACGATGACCTCTCCTGATCTAGATGTGAATCCCTTCATGATTAGGTGGGCTATATAAAATGTTTTTCTAACCACTTTGACCACGTGGTTGTCAAATGAGAGATTGCTGTCAACTTGGGTCCCCAGGTCCCTAATTACTTCTTCTGTACTTAATGGATTACCACCTATGTGGTAATTTGTGGGCACTTTGTTTTTGCCAAAGGGGATGACTATACACTTTTTGGCGTTTAGCTTGAGGCCATGGCTCTGGCACCAGTTGTCTGTTTCTATGAGGCCCTTTTGGAGGATGCTTGTGTTGGCTGGAGTGTTGATTATGGCGCCCAGTTTGCAGTCATCTGCAAACTTGGTCAGCCACAGTCCTACCATGTTGGCCTGTACCTCTGAGATATATATACTGAACGAGAGGTCCCAGGACTGAGCCTTGTGGGACGCCACTTGTAACTGGTTTGGAGTCTGACATGGCTCCAGCAATTCTAACCATGTGGGTTCTGTCCTTGAGCCAGTTTGCAACCCATCTAGTGACATAGGGGTTTATATTTAAGCTGGTGAGCTTATCTATAATGCCCGAGTTATTGTATCGAAGGCTTTTGCGAGGTCCAGGTAGGCTGTGTGGACCACCTTCCCCTTGTCAATGGCCTTGGTGACTGTTTCAAAGAAATCAGCCAGGTTTAAGAGGCAGGATCTGCCCTTAACAAAGCCGAACTGGGTAGGATCCAGTGTCTGTAGGTCCCCAATATCTTTATTTATGAGGTCCATGATGATCCTTTCCATAGCTTTGCAGACCAAGCTAGTCAGGCTTATGGGGCGATAGTTTCCAGGATCCGTTGAGGCACCGCCTTTGTGGAGAGGGACCACTGTTGCTGTACGCCACTCTTTGGGTACATATCCTGTAGTAAGGCTGAGATTGAACAGTAGTTTTATGTTTGGGTTTAGCTCTTCTTGGAGTTCATGTAGGACGCAGCCCGGGACACTGTCTGGTCCCATTGATGCTGTGTTTTTTGCTTTGGAGAGGGCAGCTCTTACCTGAGCATCTGAGATGTGAGCGGGGCAGCACTCTGCTGGGATAGATGTTTGCCCTTTTGGTGGGGAGTGGGGGGGGGGGAGAGAAGTTTGCGCTGAACCGGTCAGCTAGGATGTTGACAAAAAAATACACCGAACCCACAGAAATTGCCATTTTGGACTAATTCTGAGCATATCTGGGAATTCCCACCCAGGTTCCTAACATAACTAAAGAAAGCCTTGTGATTATCCTTAGTGTCCTGTGCAATTTTTCTCTCGAAGCTGGCCTTAAACGATTTTATGAGTGCCTGTAGTTTTTTGCTAATACTGATCAGAGATGCCTTCCCTTTTTGGGATTTTGCTCTATCATGTAGTAGCTTCCTCCTTCTATTGTATAGTTTGTTTATGGCTGGGGTCCACCAGACAGGACGTCTGCCTTTGGAGGATTGGGACTTGGTTTTATTTGGTATTGCATGATCCATGCATTCCTGAAGGTGTTCATAGAATGCGTTTATAAAGGATTCTGTGGTCTGGGCCGTATTTTCCACAGGCCCGGGGGCTTTGAAGGATTCCACCTTGGTTTTGAGGAGTGTGAAATTTGCATTAGAGAAGTTTTTCACTGTGATTTTCAGGGCAGGGGGTGGAGTCGGGATGTGAATATCCAGTGAGATTAGTTTATGGTCTGATCTTACCAATGAGGGATACACTTCTGGTCTGGAGCATAGAGTCCCCATGTTGGTGATGATCAGGTCCAGTATGTTTTCCCCTCTTGTGGGAGTGGTAACAAGTTGTTCCATAGCATTTGAGTTTATAAATTCTAGGAACCTTTGGGCTAGGGTGTTGGAGCTAGAGTAATGCTCCCAGTCTATGTTTGGGTAGTTGAAGTCGCCCAATATAATGGTGTTTGGAGAGACCTTCATATTTTCCAGTGTTCTCAGGAAGGCCGAGTGGGGTTCCTGGGTTTGGGAGGGTGGTCTGTAGCAGGCTATAAACTGGCAGGCAGTTTTACCCACTGTTAGTTGCACATGGATAGTCTCTGATGCTTCGTGCTGTGCCACCAACCTGGAGGTGTGGGTATCTTTGACGAATATTGATACTCCCCCTCCTTTTGTGGTTCCATCCAAGTTTTGGGGTCTAAAAGCATGGTATGAGGTATAACCTGGTAGTGCTGGGGTGCTCTCGGGAGCCTTGAACCAGGTTTCTGTTACTGCACAGATATCGATGTTCTCCATGCTAAGGAGAGTTTCGAGTGCGTGCATCTTGAGGTTTAGACTTCTGGCGTTGAGTAGCATTACTCCTTAGTTTCTTATCCCTTGTGATACCTATGGAGGTGGTTTGTCTTTTGAGCCTTACCTAAAAAAGGCACTATAGGGGTAGCAAGAGCCTTTGCCAATATCCGAAAGCCCAGGGGTGACAGGTGCAAGCCATCCCTAGCGAAGCATCGTGGCTTGTCGAGCATGTCATCCCAGGCTGACAGGCATTGGATCCCCTTTGAATGACACCAATACTTAAGCCAATTGTTGAAATTGATCATCTTGTCTTCATATTGTGGCATCATTCTTGGTGAGGGTAAGATGCTACTCAAGGTCAGGGTCATACCGGCCTGGGCTACATGCTCAGAGAGCTCCTCTATGTCTCTTTTCATGTAGTCCAGGGAGGTACGTTTCAGGTCATTCACACCAGCATGGACAATGACTGAGTCATATTTGTACTTGCCTTGGAGTGACCTGAGTGCTTGTGTTATATGGCAGATCCTAGCGCCCGACAGGCAGCTCACCATGACCTTCTCCTTGTTCAGCCTGGTGAGCGGGACGTCAGTGTGCCTGACGATAGAGTCACCTATTACAAGTGTATCAGGTGTGTTGTTTAACCTTAAGGGCTGTGACTGTTCGGCACACTGGCTTTGTGAGCTATGTGTTGCACGTGTTTTGTTTTGGGGTAGCGGTTGCTTGGGTGTCTGCTTTGGAGGTCTCTGCTGCTTAGGCAGATTTTTATTTAGAGCCTCCGAGTATGTTTTTGTGTATTTATGTGTTTGGTTTGCTGTCGTGGTAGGTCTGTGTGAGACTGGAATTGTAGTGAGTGTGGTTTCCTTCTCCTCCTGACTGGTTTCGCCAGTACTGAGTTGGGAGAGCTTAGCCTCCAGTATGGCTATATGGTTGCATCTCTCACATGTGTTGGAATTTGTTGGGAGGAGGAGAGGGTTGTCTGTGTACATGAGGCAGTTGTAACATTGCCTCAAGATTTCCAGATTCACCAGCTGGACCGGGGAGGAGATTGACAACTGACCTTTGGACATGCTAGAATAGTATTGGGGATTCCTTTATAATTGAAAAAAAAGGGCTAATGGGGAACAAGGTACTCAAGGGGAGTTTGTGAGGGTGTAGTGCTTTTAATTTTTTAGTGCTGACTTATATAATTGCTTTAGTGAGCAAGTGCCAGGTAACTTAAATGCAATGTGTTACAGGTAACTTAAATGCAAAAACGTACGTTCAGCCCGTTTTTTGCTTTTTAACTTTGTTTTGTTTTGTTCTGAAGAAAAGTGCATTTTGCATCTCCCCCTTCTGCTGTAGGCGCCATTCTCTGTAACCATTGGTGTTGTCTTTTGTTTGTGCACAGTTTTTTTGCTGGAAATCACAGTCTTTTCAAGACCTGCAAGTGTGGGGTCAAAATCCCCCACGCCGATAAAGAACATTTTTTCTGAGGAGTGCCAGTCTTTGCTGCAACTTTTAAACTAACTGTTTTAAAGAAGAGAAAGAATCATTTGGATTTGAAAAACTCTGGGATACCTATGCTGCCGATTCCCTAACCTGGGTTTCTTCTTTTATCTAGCCATTCTCCTGAAGAAGTCCGGAGTAGTTAGCTGGTGAAAAGGATTCTTTGTATGCTGTTAAGGAGTCCAAACCTACTGAGTTTTCTGTTTCTGCTAAACATGTTTGTGCTTAGGATGTATTGCTAATAGAATCTGCTCATCCTGAATCCAACTATGTTATAGGAGTAGTTTCCTTAAAGAGAACCCCCCCCCCCACCTTGTACTGCCAGTGCTTTTTCTTTCATATTTGAGTCTGAGTTTTGTACTTCCTGATTTCCTTATTTTCAGCTTCTGTCTCATCCTGCAGGCTTGTGTTGGTCCATTTGGACTTCAAAGGGATGTTATATCAATGCTGGATCTACTCACGGTTGGTGTGGTTTGGTCATAAGGGCGAAGCCAGAGTGACCAAACAAAGCTAGCCGTGAGTAAATCCAGCATTAACCAAACTCAGCCATGGGTTATTCTTACTGTTGTAAAATGACACAATTTAAGAAAGCAGTTACTTCGTTTTCTTAAGTAATGTCCTTGTATATGGGCAGTGTGCTGCTCTTCTGAGTTTTTCACTACTATCCTGGGGCTTTCTTGATGTACTCCACATGCATTTGGGACTTTCGTTCCTACGCTTATGCAGTACATCAGTGCTGTGTAAAGAAAGCAACAGAGAAAGGAAGATCTCCATTGCTCCTTTTTTTATATAAAGGTTGAAATTCAGACACTTAAGATGTATGAGAGAGATGGGATGGAGAAATTACAAGGAGAGTCAGGTACGTTTCTTTAGTTTTGCATAACGTACCTGATTTTTGTTGTATTTTTTCTGTCCTGTTTCTCTTGTACTTCTGAACTTTCCAGATTTCAAACTTGAGCTTTAAAAAGAAAACTCAAAAGAAATAAAATTGGAAAGCCTGAATAACCAAGAAAATGCCTCCAAGCTCTGTTAAAAGCCAAGGGGTCAACCATCTAAAAGGATACTGTTCTTCTCTTCTAAAGTCAGATGTTGCCGTTAGGAAATGCAAACAGCTTGTGACTGTGCAGCGGAATATAAATTGGAACACAGAAACAGGCTCATGTAGTGTCAGACACACCCAAACCACCAATGTAGGATCAGTTAAAACCACATAGCCACCAGGGTCACATATAGTCAAATGTTCCCAAACCCCCAATGCAGTGTTCACTAAAATGAACTGTTTCTTCCAATGGTACTGTGAAAATGGACCACCAGAAAGAAAAAAAAAATCAGCAAAGCATTTAATATAACAAAGTTAAATAACTTGACACTGCACTCATTGTAGGATAAAAATTCATTGTAATACAACAGAAAGCCCCATAGCAGGTATTAGTAGGACAGTCTGGACCACCTGACTTTTTTTCTGTTGGTATATGTTTGATTTACAAGGGGCAGGTTGGTTGGGCTGGCTAATCAGCATGCTCATTTTTGAATATTAATGGCCAGTCATTGTATAATAAAGCATTTCTAATATACTCCAGATGTGTCCCCAAGCTCCTCCCCTGATAATGTAGGGGTGGGGGGCTCAAATGCCTCATCTCTGCACATATTCCAGCCTGGGTACAGCCCTTCTTCATTTGGGTTGGTTTCAGCCCCAGTTTTTGTAAGGCCAATGAGGGACTCATCAGCAGTAGTAATGTTGATGACTTAGTTGAAGTTGATACCCTCAAGCTTAATGGCTTTAATGCCAGCCTTGCCACAAACATTGATGTGTCCAATCTCAGTTCCTTCAGGGATTATGTCTCTTTTTATGTTGAGGATTGAGTCACTGGGGCTGTCGCCAGTCCCTTCAATTTCATACCTCAGCATGCTATTCCCAGAGTTAACCTTTTCGATAGTTGACATCAAGGCCATCAACTTTAACCAGGTTACCAACAACTGTTTCAGCCTCAAGGGTTGAAGTCATCATATTGAGCTTGAGGCTGGGTTTCATCTTGACTTTCTTTTCAGGTCTGCCACTGTCTGGTATCAAGCAATCGGTTTCGGCATTCTCAACCTCAGATTTGGGGGCAGATGCTGGTTCCATTTCCAATGATGCTGGCTTCCCTGAATGAGCCACCCATGTAACATTTCAGGCTGCAGCCCAGTGAACTTCTTTGCCTTGCTGCTACTGCCATCCTCCCCACCCCATACAGCCCAGAGTAGAGAGGCCAAAGGAGGGAGTCTTGGCAGGAAGTAGTGATGGTGTCCAGCTGTTAATGCCCCCTCCCCTCGGAAATGTTTCAAGTTGAAGCTCATAGACTCTCCAAATGAGCCTAGCAGCCTGGACTTGAATGATGATTAAGAACCATGGTCACTCAGTCCTCCACTGAGTTACCTGAAGTTCAGAGAGATAGTGGAACTCATGTTGGCAGAGGCAGATTGGTTCCATATCATCCATTCCAAGTCAGAATGCATTCCTGCTATGGCCTTCCAGTCTCCAAAGTTGTTTTTGATGGTTCCCCCAGCTGGTGAAATAGTTCAGCTAGTTACATTAACTGCTTGGAAGAACCCTGATGTAATTTCACCTGTTCCAAAGAGGCCAGACAAAATCCTGTGGTCTCCCAAGGAAAGTCATAGTTGGTTGCCATACACTTTGTGCCCTCTGTAATTGTTTCAGCTGCACTTGAGAAGAGTCAGGGCTATCATGGTTTTTCTATGGGAGGACAGAAGTCTAACCTCAGAGATTTTACACAGCTGAGTTCTTTTGAAGGGATTCAGGTGTCATCTCCTCCCTCCACTTGACTGTGTTGTAAGCCATTATGTGCAACAGGTGAGTCATTGGAATAATATCCAGAAGCTGTACCATTTTCTTTAGGACTATTCCCAAGCTGCAAGCTCTCCCTCTCTTTGGTTTTCCTTATCAAAGGGTAGTAATCAGGCAAAGGGGCTTCTGTTTAAAAGAGACATCTGTCAGACCTAGCAGACCAGAATGGTTTAGGCTTTTACTCGGAGCTCATTTTGGTTCAGAAGAAGACAAAAATCGTTAGGTCAATTCTCAACTGTTAGTTTGAATTACTTAAATCAAGGCATTCTCATTTTGAGTGATGTAAATCAACGCATTGTCAAAGAACCATTTCATGTGGTGTTATGTAGTCTATCTTGTGTATGAAGGAGACTAGATATGCAGCTTAGAGTTCCAAGATGAATGCCTTCACATCAGGATTGCCAAGTAGTCCAATAGGTTCCTTTTCTTCTGGATAGAGATCAGACATTTTCATTTCTGTACACTGACATTGGGTCTCACCATAGTCCCTAGGATGTTCGCCAAATGCATATTGGTATTGACTACTGGACTAAGGGGTGTTTCCTTACTTAGATGACAGACTAATTAATTGTCTCTAGGTATTTGCTTCTCAAGCTATTTCAGTCCTTGGGCATTACAGTAAATTTAGGGAAATTTCATCTGATGCTTATGCAGTCCATTACTTTCTTAGGTTGCAGTGTGGACATTCTGGCTTGTCAAAACATTCATCCACTGAACAAAATACTGTCCATCTGATCTACTGTTTTTCAACTGATTCAGACTAATTCTGTCCCATCTGCTCACTGTCTTCAAGCATTAGGCTTCATGTTGTCCATTCAGTTGCTTGTAATTCATGAGAACTTCTTCGTGAGAGTTCTTCAGTGGACACTCAATATTCATTGTGATTAATTTTCTGTTGGATGCTAATGTCAGGACATTTAAGAAGTATGAAAAGCATCTAGATTAATGAACCCATGGGCCTAGTATCTTTGAACAGACTGTTCAGAACCCCTTTGTCCCAGTAATGACCATGGATGTCTGCTGGCTGGAGGAGGCACTTTTTGGATCAGGTGGGCCAATACATATGGTCAGTCTATCAGACCAATCTACACATCAGCATTCTGGAGATGACAGGTGCCCTTCACACCTTGTAGGCTTTCCAGGACTCACTCCCCAGTGATGTGCCTGGTATGTGCTTTGACAACATGGCAATGCTTTCAAATATAATCAAGCGATGTGTGTGTTCCTTTCCTTCCCTTTCCCTTTTTTTCTGGAAAAGAGAAGAGCATAGTCATCAGCCTTTTTTTTTTTTTTTTTTTTTTCACCTTGTTGTTTCTTCTCAAATCCTTAGACAAGCCAGTTTTCTAGAGGACTGGTTCACCCACTGCTTCGTGACTGGTCTGAATGCCAGTACGTAGTACGGTCCTTTTCTGTTGCTGACGAAGCTGTGCTTTAACCTATTTGTATCTACATAGTCTTCCTTTGGAATGATGCCCCAGAGATGCACTAATCCATTGCTGGCCATGGCCCACCTCTGTGCTGTTTACCTATTTTCATTATTCTCGTATTCCTGGGGAAGATCCAAGTTCTGCAAGGCCAGAGTGACCTTTATAGCCTCTTTTTATTCAAGTTGAGGACAAATATGGTATCCCCTGCTCTGACCTCAACCTTTGGATAGATGTCTGTGTTGAAGACCCTTGCAGATCTTCTGTCTCACCCATTTGGCAAGCCTTTCCTGGATTTTCACTTACTTAGACTCTAGAAAAAGAATGTTCAGGTGGCACAACATGTTCATCATTTCAAGGTCTCATAGTAATGCCATAAGTGCAGTGTTCAAAAATCTTGTGAACTGTTTGGTTACTGCAGTTTTTGTGATGGTATGGCACCTTTTGGATCATGAGGAGGTGGTCTATATTCTTGCCTCTGACCAGAAACCTGGTATGTTGGAGACTTATCACAATATATGGACTCATTTTTCATTATAGGCCACCACCAGGGGATTAGGTAATTCCACCGTCCCTGTTCAAAATGTTTTGGAGTATTAAATTGTATTTTGACTCACCGCATAGTAAGATGCACCTAATAACCATATCAATTTTTCACCAAGGTGCTGATTACATCTTCTCTCAAAGTCTGCAAAACCTTTGGGGCACATCCCCCCCCCCACCAAGTCAGTTGTCTGGTTCTTCTTTGAGACCTGTATTTGATCCTGGAGAAGCTGCTCTGCCTTTTTTGAGACTACTTCATGTGCCAACTAAAGAGATATTTCATGTTAAACTCAGCTAGTTGCTATTCGTTCACCTAGAAGGATTTCAGTCTGTGTACACCAACCCATAGTATCTCATCTTTAAAAAGGTAAGCATGTCCACGGGGGATGAATCCTTTCTTTGTGCCAAAAATGGCCATGGGAGCTAATATTAATCTACCAGTTGACCTTCCAATCTTTTCCTTAATTATACCAACCATGGGATTACTTAATCCATTAATAGATATTCATGGACAACTTAGATTTTATGTGTGCAGGTCAAAATCCACAAGAAATGTTACTTATTTCATTCTCTTCTAAGAATTTCTGTTCCCAGTATCTAAATCGCCGCTTTCTCTTTGGCTTTCACATTGCATGAACTTTTGTTATCAGAACTCGGATAAACCTTTACTGTGGTCTACAAATTTCCATTCAGTACTAGAACAGTGGTCACTTTGCAAGCCTTTTTCAAAAATGCTTCCATTGATGACATTTGTGTGGTTGCCACATGGGTATCACTGAATGCTATTGCAAGGCAAAACGACCTGTTTGGGATTTCCAGGTCTAGCCCCTCCTTCAGGAACCCTCATTATTTAGTGACATTCTTTTATTTGAACAACCCAAGGGGCCAAGCTTGGGGCTTTGTCCAATAATGGTGGAGTTGATACTCCCAATTACAGATATCTGCATTATCAGTTTCATCTTCATCATTGTTCCCACCCCTCTTCCTCACCTCTGGCCTGGCATGTATCTTCATTATGTTAGAGCTCAGAGCAGAGAGAGAGAATTGTTTTCTCTTTTTGTTATCCAACGTACATGAGGTTCTTAGATGCACAGCATGAGGAGAATGGGGAGGGGCTAATGGCTGGAAAAACATCAGGTACCAGGCTGGTTAAGTCCTACTGGTATTTGTCTCATAGATGATAGATGATGCTGCCACTGCAATTCTCTTGTTACATTAAGTATATAACTTCCATTCATAAACAATGTACAGCACTTTTAAACTGCTATATTTGAGTCCATTACTCTTACCAGAAATTTGGTTAGTATTTAGAAGAGGCTTAACAGTTAAAGGAATGAATATATTCTTAAAAATCACAGTCTGAATTTTAGCTGGGCTGTAATGCTATAAAGCTAAGTACCTATAAATCATTCAAACAGTAAAGGCAGCGAAACTGCTAAAAATCACACCAAGGAAAAGCAGAAGTGTGTTAATAAACTACTTACTGTTTTGTTTCAAAATTACTGCAATATTTCTTCAGAGTAGAAAACAAGTATCCAAACGCAGATTCTTAAGTATTTGCCACATAACACAGAATATATGAAGTTATGAATAAAATAATCCATGTAGAACAATCATATTAGTTAAAGCGCACACACAATCTTGAGAGACAACATAATACATACATATTACAAGTTATAAAACATGTACATATTTTATGTAGGCATAAATGCATTATGGAAAAAGACACATAGCCAACATTTGTTCAGGGTGCTGAAAGGTATTTTAAGTTATAATTTTAATCTAAGAAGACTT
Organism: Protopterus annectens; assembly: GCF_019279795.1. Lineage (NCBI taxonomy): Eukaryota > Metazoa > Chordata > Ceratodontiformes > Protopteridae > Protopterus > Protopterus annectens. Next base: position 626,415,662 of record NC_056735.1, on the reverse strand, counting down.
TCAGTATTATTTTGGTCATTTAACCCTGTCTGGTAAGTAGCTTTAACCAACAATTGCCAGTAAACTACTTCTGCCTCCAGTCTGCTTTGCAGTTCTTCAGCCCTGCAGGCAACCATCGGTTGTTCTGTTAAAGAAAAAAAAAAAACACATTTCATGAAAAATGTATATTGAATGAATGTTTAAACAAAGCATTGGTTTTGTTCTTGGTGCATACATCATACAGGGTTTCATATATTTTCAGAGAAGTTTGCTTACCATTTTTACGAATCTAGAAGCTGTCACAGGAAGCACACATTGTCATATAGACAGCAAAAAGTAAACACAACTAAATTTACTATTAACGCCTTACACTCTTGTGGTGTGCTGTAGATTCAGAAAGGGTGAGGCATCAGTGAAGCAGCAGGGCTTACAAAATCCATAAGGAAATGCCTGTCTGTTTACCAAACTAACTCGAGAAGCTGTTACTGGTTTTGATTGTGTGATTTTTAAGCAGTTTTTTATTTTTACATACTTTCTGTATTAGTTTCTAATCTTTTTTTTTTTTTTTTTTATTCGAAAATGTTGAGAAACATTCAGAGAATAACACCACAGTAAGATGTTTGTCCTTTTTAAGTTGCTGTGGGATAGAATGACTTTTGTCATTCATTGTTGACGTGAAAGCTGAGAAAGGCTATTGCAATGTTTGGTATAACAGATTACTGTTCTCTGAAAAACCTGAGAGGATAACAATTAACTGTCAGTACCCTTAGCTTGCAGCGTTCTGTGTCTTAGTATGTTCTTAAGTTGTCTGGGTTCAGAACCAAAAGGAAACCTTGAAAAAACCTTTTAGTATAATCAGATACTGGTGTGTTTTTAAAGTCCTACATGCTGCCTCGGTGCAGTGTCTGAGGTTGCTTCCCTCAAAGATACAGTAATAGAATAGTATATGGACTGTATCACAGCTGAACCAAATTGGTCTGTGGATATTGGCAATGAGGCAAGTTTACATTTAGCTTTGCCTTTGTGGAATGTACTGTATGTTTTGTTGCATTAAAATTAACATTTCAGTCCAAGGTGGCTGATTGTCCCAATTTTTCCAGGACAGTCCCAGTTTGGAAGTCTCTGTCCTGGAATCCCAAACATTGTCTTTGGGACACAGAAATGTCCCAGTTTAGACTGCTCATTCTGAATGGTGACTTGGGTTCCCAAGGTGTCCATTCCCCCCATCCTAAGCAGCTCTGGGGACTTTGCGATTTTTCAGGGATGCCATTGGGTATGGATTAAGGTTGGATGCCTTCTCCCTGGCAGGAGCATTCCAGGCCCTGTCACCATCAGTCAGTGACTCCCTCAAGGACTTCCATCGTGGGGGGTTCTGCTTGATCCCACTCACCCAGGTAGGAGCTCTCCAGGCCCTTCACCCATCTGCCTGATGCTCCTGTAATGACTTCTGTCAGGGCCAAACCCTACAGTCCTCCCCATCGACCTGGCCAAGAGACCTTCCTCAACTGTGGCCTCCCCATGTCCGGGGACTCCTCTGCCTACATGTCTCCTGCAGGCTACCAAATAGTGCCAGATCACTCATGCCCTTGGACCCTCTCAGGGGAGCTTCCCTCTGATCCCAACCACTCCTCTGGAACTCCCCTCGGCCACTGAGGGGCAGATCCTGTCTCATGAACGCTTCAGAGTCCCCCTGCTTTTCCATCCAGAGCAACTCTGGGGACTTTGAGATTTTTCAAGGGGTGAAGTTGGATGCCTTCACCCCAGCAGGAGCTCTCCAGGCCCCTCTGCTGTCTACCCTGGTGCTTCCTCAAGGACTTCCATCATGGGGAGCTCTGCCTGACCCCACTCACCCAGACAGGAGCACTCCAGGCCATGCTGCTGTCCACCATAGCGCTCCCTTAAGGACTTCCGTTGTGAGGAGCTCTACTTGACCCCCCCCCCTCACCCAGGCAGGATTTCACCCAGCCCTTACACTGTCTGCTTCTCTTCCCCCTTCCAGACTTCCATCCCAGAGGTTGCATGGTCCGTACGCCCTCACCCAGGAAAGAGCTGTCCTGTACCAGTCACTTTCCACCTCTCTCTGTCCCTTCCAGACTTCCATCGGGACTGACCCCCTCTGGGGTTCCACTTCTACCTAGGAGAGAGAGAGCTCTTTTCCAGGGTTAAATATCCCCTAACTGCTGCCAACTCATGCAGTGTCATGTGTGCTCTTGGAGCCTCTCAGGGGATCTTCCCAGCCTCATGGAACTCTACTGGGCCACAAAGCCCCCTACAGTCCCTCATCCATACTTCTGTGACACCGGTTCTCCACTTTGCCTTGCACCTAGGACTAAACTTGCAGGGGAGATGGCCCTGGGTCCCCCCATCTCTGCACTTTTTATGGCACACCTCAGTTTCTCACCCCCACGGTGCCAGGCGCCAACAAATGTGCATTGCTTCAAGCCTTCTGGCATGTGGCCTCTTGCCTCCTGGGTGGTGCTATTCACAGAGTGGCATCCCCACAGTGCCTGGTGAAGGACGGAAGGCCAACCTGCTTGCCCTGGTGTGAGATGACATGGCTGCCCTATCTTCAATCCCATGGGGGCTGGGAGAATGGGATTGCAGTCCTGGCTTCCCGGGGCAGCCCTCAAGTGTCACAGTTTAGGTCCTGTAACAAAATGGCCACCTTGCCACAGTGTAAGCTTTGTATGGGTTAGGCAGTATAAGAACCTACCAGAACAATACCCCTGCCCATTTTAGCCAGCAACTTGGATTGTCTTTAGGGTTGTAAACTGGATTAGAGAATGGGCGACCTGCATCCTGGTTGGAGAATGAACGTTTTCCAGCAGTAGGTTTATCTATAGGCAATGCCTGCTGAAAAATGAGTCTGTCACTTCATGGCAGTATATCAAGCTGCCGTGAAGCTCTGACTAAAAAAACTTAACAGCTGCCATTATTTATACACTCACTAAGCAGCACGTTTGCTGTTTTGTGAGTGCAAAAAAAAAAAAATTTAAATAAAATGTGTGTATGTGTGTCTGTGTGTGTGTGAGTGTAGAACATTCATGTTCCTTGAAGTTGCACATTGAAAGGATCAGTCACGCATTCAGTGTTGACAATTTTTCTAACCGATCTCCACAGTAAATAGAACTGAATCATACTAATTAATTAAAAGAACTATTATATAATTAAAAACATTGCATTTAACCTTCATGTGAGCTTCCTAGATGAAGTTGTTAGTAACCTGTTAGTTAGTGTTCCACATTTTGAAAAGTGTTGTTCCTCATTTTGGAGATGTGAGGTTGAGAGCTATGGAGAGATATCGATCAAACTATTTTACACTCACTAAGCAGAGCCTTTGATGTTTAGCAAGTGTAAAAAATAAAAGAAAGAGAAAAAAAAAGTGTTTGTGTGTGTTTGTATATGTTTGTTTAGGTTTCTGTCTGCATGTATGAGTGAATGCATGCATGAAAGCAGGAGAGTGTGTGTGTGTGTGTGTGTGTGTGTGTGTAAGAGAAGAGTAAGAGCAGTCGAGCAATCCCTGGCAGCAGCAGTTAAAAGGATTGTGTACCTCTCGACCTCTTACCTCAAGATATCTGGATAAGCCTAAAATAAACGGGGACAAAGACTCAAAATAGGAACATGTTATAAATGTTGGTGTTACAAAATCAAAGAGTTACTTGAGTATTAGGATTTATGTTAGCATGCATTTTCTAAAGCAGAGGTGTGTGGATATGTGAGACAGAGATACCTTTCGGCTGAAGAAATCTGGATAAAGCCTAACATAAAGGGGGAATAAAGACTCAAAAATAGGAACAGATTTTAATTATTACTCTTATAAAATTACAAACTTTCTTATATAGTAGGATTTGTGTTAGAGTGCATTTTCTGAAGCGGAAAGTCTGTGTGTGAAAGTGAGATCGATTGACCACTGGCAGCAGCAATAAAGATGTTTGCATACCTCTCGACCTCTTAGCAAATGAAATGTAGATAAAGCCTAAATAAAGGGGAAAACAAGGCTCAAAAATAGAAATTGATTTTAATTATTGCTCATATAAAATTACAAAGTTGCTTAAATAACAGGATTTGTATTGGCATGAATTTTGCAAAGGAAATAAAAGTCAAACTCAAATGCATGTCGTTATTTAGTGACTTCAGTCTCCAATGACTGGCAACAAACCAAATGTTTTAGAAGTAAAGGGCCAAAAAATAAAGTAAATATCGGGATATTTTTTTAAAAGTGTTATATTTTGGATGTAAAATGCTTCCTGCAACACTATTAATGTGTACTACAGCAACTTTGAAACATTAGGCAGAGGAACTATTTTACACTAAAAATATATATAAAAAAATAATATAGCAATAAAAAAATAAATAAGTAAAACACAATAACTTTGCAGACAGTTCATTCTCTAAGCACAATAATGCCTCCAGAGTGTTATTTTGGAAGTAATGCCCTTCCAGGGGTGTAGAGGCCCTCTGCCTGTGGCGTCGGACCTCCGAACACCCCTGGGTGGGTGTTATTTTTACAGTAATGTCAGAAGCAGTCCAGTGAATGTCTGGTTTACCATAGCTTCATCTCTAGATTTATAAACGTTTGAGGACAAGTACTTTGGATACCGGTACCTCATGACCACCCTTTTTACCACTGGTACCCAGGAATCTTTGCTGCATTAAAACAAACAGGGATATAAATACTAGTCATTTTTGCTTTATGTAAGGAGAGTAATCTTTTCATGGGGAAGAAGGTCCACTTTCCTCTCAGTATTCAGCCATTCCATTGTTTTAATGTGTTCTTACAAGAAAAAACAGAAGTAAGTGACTGACGCTTGGGAATTGGTATCTTCATGGTCTGAGTTTAACAGCTGAAATGCAGAGTTTGAGGAGCAGGTAGAGGCTAGGATGGACAGCAGTTTCTGGTAATGGAGACCTTTTCCTTTCTCCTTTTATTGGCTGTAAGGCAGCAGCACATTTCCTAGAAGAAAGTTGTATTTCTTGGACGATGTTGGTCATTGATGGAATATTCAGTGGTGTGTGTAAGAAGACAGGTTCAGTCCATAACAATTAATCTAGTGGCTTCTGATTCTGTAGTTTCTCCATTTCTGAGGGTCTGGAGATTTGACATTTTTTAGAGAATGGAAAGTCTAAGTAAGACTGATGTCTGCATGACTTTGTGTCCATCTGTCTTGTAGACTAATTTTTTTTTTCTGATACTAATTTAAAGGTAGCCACATCTCTGCTTCCATTACTGTAGTTCACTGTACTCTGTTTCCATATTTCTGCTTTACACTAATTTAAGAGCATTATCTGCTCTTCAGATTACTGCAGCCCTGAGCAAAACATAGTCACTGTGTCTTGGAGAATGACTAGATCTGTGTTACTGGAAGTGACTGTTTCCCCAGTAGTGTAACAAGCAGTTGAGACTGTTGCAAACAAGGCATTAACTTTTATTATCGAGTGGTAGTGGTGCAATAGGTAACACACTCATCTTTGATGCAGAAGGCTGTGGGTTCTATTCCTACACCAGGTAGATCAATTATTGACACTGCAATGCAGCATAAGGGGGTGCTGCACTCCTGAGTGTGTCATCCTTGGATGAGATGCTAAACCAAGACCCCATCTGCTTGAGTTGGTGGTAGCTCATATGGATGTAAAAGATCCCATGGCACCTATCGAAAAGAGTAGGGGAAGTTTGCCAATGCCCTGGCAACACTTCCTCTAATAGTGTAAATATCACCTTGGGTCTCCAAAGAAACGAGGCTACCAGCCTAGTGGGACTAACTCGGTTAACAAAGGATAGATAAGTAAATAAAATTAGTGAAATGGTATGGGATCCTTACAAAATAATGGTACTTAACCACAGAAATTCTCTGTGATTGTTGAATAGGTGGCTAAGTAACTACTAGTGTTAATACAGTGGAACACAGCTCTACACATTAAGGACTTTTCCTTAAACTCATCTTGAGTTTTCTCCAAATATCTTCTATTTCCTTTCGAAAGGTGAAGGCTTAAAGAGAATTTTTTTTTTTAATCTGATAGCCGTAGTTAAGTTTAGGGCAATTACCGTTAACCTGAGGATATTTTGACCTAAATAAAAATGCTAGTTTCCTCTCTATCACATGTTCATCACATGTGCATTTAATTACTTCTACAGATTAGTTATTTTGCATGGAATATAACTTTGAATATTTTCTTACTGTTTTCTTCCAGGCAGCTGCTAGTACAGACTTGTGCATGAGTAAATCTGATTCTTAGTTTTAGTATGAATATTTGTTGTATTCTCTCCTTGTGCTTCTCTCGTTTTATGGACTTCTTACAGTAGGCAGTGGGAATCTAGCTGACAGAATGCTGCATAAAGCAATCTCCATAAAGTACAACTTCAGGAATTGTACTTAAGGAGATGGTGGTTGTGACGGACCATGTTTTACCCTTGTTTTGGTGATTTCCTTAGTGATTTCTTCTCCTTTCCTTGCTATTGCACAACCATGGAGTGTGAAGCCCACCACATTGGGGAATGCCAACATATTTTTTGTGAATTTGCCCCCAAGTTGAGCAGGTAGAATTTTGAGAAGTTTCAGTGAGGTGTTTTCTTTGCGGTGAGGTCTCATTCAAGAACATGGAATGGATCCCTCATTTTACTCTAGTGTCTTTCATTCATTTTTCTTTTATATGTTTAATTCAGTTCAGGGTCATATAGGAGCAAGGTGCTGTCCTGACCTGGCAGTTACTGTGTCATCGGACACAAGGCAGAGCAAGTAATCCTGAGAAACCAACACTTTTTGCAGAAGTCACACATCAGATCATACATACACACACACACACACACACACACACACACACACACACACACACACGCACACGTGTGCGCGCGTGTACACCTGTGGTCAATTTGGGGGAACACAGGATCCAATGATATCTGCTCTGTCTGGCTTTAACCCCTGAGACTTTGAGTTGAACACCAGCCAATTCTAAAGTCTAACCCACTTGGCACCACCTCCCTTACCCATAACTCCCTGCTCCTCCATCAACTCTCCAGATCTAGTTTGCTGCCATTCAGGTCTGTAGCTTGGTCATGGCTCCGCTTTTGCCTTTTCTATTTAGAAAAGTTAGTGTAGTGATTTGGTAAGATTTTGTTTCCTTACTCTGTTCTTCTTCTTTCAGCTGCTGCCGTTAGGGGTCGCCACAGCAGATCAACTGTTTTCATTTCCTCCTGTCCTCTGCATCTTGCTCTGTCACACCAACCACCTGCATGTCCTCTCTCACCACATCCATAAACCTTATCTTAGGCCTTCCTCTTTTCCTGTTACCTGGCAGCTTCATCCTTAGCATCTTTTTCCCCAATATACTCTGCATCCCTCCTCAGCACATGTCCAAACCAACGTAATCTTGCCTCTCTGGCTTGGTCTCCAAACCTTCCAACCTGGGCTGACCCTCTAATATACTTATTCCTAATCCTGTCCATCCTCATCACACCCAGTGCAAATCTTAACATCTTCAACTCTGCCACGTCAAGCTCCGACTCCTGCCTTTTTGTCAATGCCACTGTCTCCAAACCGTATAACATAGCTGGTCTCACTACTCTCTTGTAGACCTTCCCTTTCACTCTTACTGGTACTCGTCTGTCACAAATCACTCCTGACACTCTTCTCCACCCACTCCATCCTGCCTGTACTCTCTTCTTCACCTCTCTTCCACACTCACCATTACTCTGAACTGTTGATCCCAAGTACTTAAACTCATTCACCTTCACCACCTCTACTCCCTGCATTCTCACCATTCCTCTATCCTCCCTCTCATTCACACATATATATTCTGTCTTAGTCCTGCTGACCTTCATTCCTCTTCTCTCTAGAGCATATCTCCACCTCTCCAGGCAGGGTCTCCTCCACATGTTCCCTACTCTCACTACAGATCACAATGTCATCTGCAAACATAATTATCCTTTTTGTCCTTTTTTTTGTTCCAGGATAGTTAGGTGGATCGCTACTAGTTGTGTCATCCTTTTTCCCTTCCCACCCTTTTATCAGACTATCATGAGTGTGTTGTGTGCTGTGGTTTTCATTTTTGCTGTAATTTAGGTAGTTTTTGGAGATATGGATCAGGGTATTAAAAAGTGCATTTCCTGTGGGTAGAAATTGCCTTCCCAGAATGCACACTTAAAATGTGTCTGTTGTTTGAGTCTGGCGCATCCGGATTTCAGATAATCCATTTGTGAGAGTTTTGGCGTAGGGCCGAGTTGGAGTTGAAAGGGCTCTTACACGCAGGTATTTCTGCTTCTGTCTCTGGGGTGGCTTCTCCCTGGCTGCCAAGATTAGGTCCAAGAAGCCCTTACAATGAGATTCTAGACATGCCAAAGGGGAGTGTAAGAAGTCTATTTTGCTGGACCTGCTCCCTCAGGCAGCCTGGATTTTAAGGTCTCTCATGACTTTCAGGTCCGCCGGCGCCAACATCAGCCACTACGTCTCGGAGCTGATTGCCTTCAGCTTCCGAGTACAGTAAACCCAGTGAAATCTCTTCTCCAGCTCCAAGCATCTCAAACCTATTTTTGATCAAAGGGACACCCTCAGGTAGGGCAGATTCCCCATTTTCTCTGAACACCCCATATCTATATTTGCCAGAGTCTTCACCATCTCCGCTCTGGATCAGGGCCTCTCTGGCTTTGATCTTGCATGCTGGATCTTCTTCTGATAGACCTTCTAAGCCCTCCTCATGGCTTCTTCTGTCTGGCCATTAAGGTCAGTGGCAGCATCAAAACCTTTGATGGGGAGCAGCTGATGAGGTCCAATTTGAGGTGCAGATGCCATTAGGCCTTATCCCATCAGGTCCAGGTCTGGCACCAGGATCTTCGGCTCCATTCTGCTGACTTCTCTCTGTCCCTTCAGATCTGTGTTCTTTGTGGTTGGCTGAATTTCCAATCTCCAGGTTATATCTAATGGCTTGGCTCTCTTGGCTTCTGTCCTTTTCCTTGGTAGCCTTGACCTCGACTTGTTTGGGCCCATCTGGACCTCTGAGCTGCAGCATCGAAACTGCAGTTTCTGGGTTGGGGTTGACAGTTCCTGCTTCAGGATAATTGCTTCCACTCAAGGCTTCAGCTTTGGACAGGTCCTTGTTGATCTCAATGTCTGGTCTAGGCACAGCTCCCTTGGGTTCAGGGCTATCTTTGGTTCAGGTGCTGGGACCTTCTGGGCTGAGATGCCAGCCTCTGCCTCAGCCTTTAATGTTTTAAAGAGGATGTTCTGTATGGAGAAGATCAGCTTTCTCCTGTCGGCACCCCCTCCCTGTTTTCATCAGTACCTTGTGACCAATCATCAGTCTGCTCCAGGACAGCCTACACCAGAGAGCCTCCAGTCTGGCCCCCATGGTGGGGCTTCCTGACTCTTCTGGCTCCTCCCCGGCTTTGTTGGAGCAGGAGGTTTCGGGGAAGAGGAAACATCTGGATTTCCCAGAGGAATCTCTCGCTGAATATATTGACCTCGATGAAGGAGAGGGTTCTCTTAAGTCTCCACATGATGGCACCTCTTTCAGTGATTTGTTGTAGCTACTTTTAAAAGAAAAAAATAATTAAAAAAAAAACAAAACAAAAACAAAACAAAAAAAAACAACAATTGGGGCTCTTAAAAGAATGATACAAGACAAAACAGGAAGAGTAAAGGTGCATAGGTGTAGAGAGGTCTAAAGGTATAAAGTGTTTAAACATGCCAAAAAAGGACGAGTGGTGTATTGAAAAATAACTTGTAAAAGGAGAGTGTTTTTGGCTATTTACTTTATAATCCATGCCTGACTTGTATCTGAATGATGTATTTCAACTGAAGTCATTTTTAAAATATAATTTAAATGCAGTTAAATTTGGGTACTGACAAATGTTTGTGGAAATAATATAGTGACATAACTGACTATTAAAAATGCTTTTTAACCTGAGACTGCCTGAAAATAATTTCTGAATTGTATACTGACATTTGTAAGTCATTTTAATGAGAGTAGTTATTTTCAAAGAGTGACACACAAACACTGACTAATCAGTAACCAGTGAGATTTAATTAAAACACAACCAAACAATTTTTGGATTTCTTTTGAAATTCGGAGGACTTCAACTGCAGTCCTCAGACTAGTGAGACTGAAGTCAATTCTGTGGACTTGACTATGACCCAGGTGACCAAGATTTGATAAGCAGCCAAGGCACCAGAGGTGGTGGCAAATGAGAGAGAGAAAATGAGAGAGTCACAGAGAGGATGAAAAGATCTCTGGCTGTTCCCCTCGAATGGGTGAGGAGATGAACATACATGTCTAGGTGGCATACTTAAAGATTCCCCAGTGGAGACCATAGAAGGGCAGCGCTAGAGGGTGCTTCTTGTGGAGGAAGGGCTCCTGTGGTTTAAAATGTCAGAAGCAGGAGGTGTCATCCACAAATCAGCCGATTGCGTATCTGCCCTAGACATCTGCAGGCACCTGCAGAGAAAACATGGCGCTATTTTAGATACAACCAGCATTCTTTGTGAGAATACTGACACCTTGCATGAGTCCTCACATCTTATCCCTTTTATCTTATTTATGTAGGAAGAAACAGGATATAAGACTTTTCCCCTTGGGTGAACTGGTCAGAAGGGCAGTTGGGGAGAGGCATAGCAGTGAGAAGTGGGACTGCAGCAAGACAAAAAAAAATTGAGAATCAAAGTGTGAATATTAGAACTACTTACAAAGCCAAAGTTTGTGGTATCCCCGAATATTTCCTTTTCTCCAAAGTAGAGTGATCTTGGAGTTGGTATATATCAGTAGCAGGGTGCAGTGCCATAGACTCTGAGATAAACCGGTGTTAGGAATTGAAGCCTTCCTGCAAAAATTATTTAATGCAACCACAATTACTTTTGATATCATTGCCTTTCTTTGGTAGTCATACTTTTTTCGTAGTTGCAGGATTCTTAGAGGTGTTACAATCCTAATAAAGATCATTGGCTTTTTTAACAGCACTGACCAGTAAGAAGTCTGCTCCTTTTAACAGATCTGTTAGGAAAATCGTTTGAAATTATTTCCTAAAAGTTTTGTATGCCAAAATTGTGATCTTTTGCTAAAATGTAAGTGTAACAGTTTCAAGATATTCATTATCCATTATTGAGGTGATCCATTTGAGTTTGAATGATAATTCAGGAATAGATGTAATTCTTTAATCCAGGCATTTCATAAACGTTTGTATAGTTATAGGGGCCAATGCTACCGGATACTTTGTTTCATAAAAGAAAGTCTGTTCCACAAATCAGTTTAACAAGACTGCTGTACTGGGTACTGCTACTGGGAATGTATGAAAAAAGTCTGTCTACAGATCTGGAAAGTCTTGTGCTAACACATTAAGAAGGCTGCCTCTTCTGGAGAAATCCACAAATATGGATACATTTGATCAAGTACTAAATTTAGAGGTCATGGGCATTCTTCAGTACATGCTAAAATTAAACGGTGGCATGTCAAATATGTAATTATATCACTAGTAGTGACTGTACTGAAAGTTTGACTTGTAATAACTTAGACTAAGTTTATGTCATACTGTTTTAGAATATTAGCTATACATGTCAGATGTGACATGTGTCAAGTGCACCTTTAAGCCCCCAGAAGCCATGGTCATGACCACATGTGGACTATGCTGGTCTATTCCCTGCAACAATGTTTTCACTTTTGGAGATGCTCATTCATTCTTAAGTTGTGAATACCATGAATTCTTCTACTTCTCAAGCAACTGTCACAAAAAAAAAAATTAAGACAAAGTTTTAGTACATATAGTATTCTAGAGAAGGATTCAGATTTACTGTATATCTATTTACCAGCAATACTCTTAGGATGAAACACAACACTCCAACAGCAATTCAGCAAATAGTGACACCAGTCATCAAAACTTTTTGCCAAGTTAAATACAGTACTTCTCTATGTGTCCTATATGAAGAAGTTGTGGCCCAACATCTCTGTAACCTGTAGCTTTGAGGTCACACAAGCAATATCAGACTTGGCATACATAGTGCCACAAATGGCAAGCTAGGAATTTTCCGAGTTGTCGTTGGTGACCTGCCCTTTTATGAAAGTGCAATCAGTAGTCCATGTAAAACATTCCCGAAAAGCTCGTTGTTGATAATGTAATTCATTTCTTACCTCACTAAAGTGGCATTTGTAAACTGCAACAAAAGGCATTTAATTCTTATAACCTCTGCTCCATTTTCTGCTTTAACAGCTTAGCGGAGATTTCTACAACCTATGAAAGAAAGGGTAAAGAAAATGAAAAGAGGCGGTGCAAATCAAACTGCCAATAATTTTAACTATGCAACTAATCTGCAGGTATCGACATGCTTGTTTCCTACAGAAATGTCCCAAAGGCTGAGATTCATACCTGACTTTCTTCAACTAGAAAAAAATGAGCTCAGAAGCAGGTTTTGATAAAATCATCAAGATAAGTTGTGTATGTGGGGATACAGTCTTTATGCAGAAGATGTACAAATGTGAGGGTACTCTGGCCATAACAGTATGTGTATGAATGGTAGGATCAGTACTGCAGTATATTTTAATCCAGAGCCATAACCAAGGCGCAGAAAACCAAGCTGTTGGAGGGCGAGATTAGCAGCTGCCAATGGGGCACAAGTGCAGTACCGGCATTCATGTAAAAAGCTGAGGCTGGTGCCATGGTTTCCTTAATGCATGTCGATGCAACATTCAAGGAACGCAGTGTCTTAGCAACTCATTTACTACAGCCAAGGTTTTTTTTTTTTTTTTTGTTTCTCAACTTCAGGAAGACCTTTTTTATTTTAGTCCTAAACTTTTGAAAATATCTAGTACATAGAAAACCACACTACACTAATGTACTAGTGGCAGCAGTAGTTTAAAGAAAGCAGTCACACATCTTACATTCACCTTTTCCTGAAACAAAAATGAATGACCTTATGTGGAAGAATTTCACAAGTACAGTTTCACTGAAGTCTACAGATTTTGCAGTTTCTTTTATAACATGCTTATATTTTTCCATCATTTTTGTGACTCTGTTTTCTAAACATTTCTTGAGTAGTATCCTGCATTCCTACTGAAAGTGGGAAGAGTTATGTGCTGTTCAAATTGTATGCTAATTAGATGCTCAGATTTTTGGCTTGATGTTCCTACTTTTCAGGGGCTTTGTTTCTACTTTCATTGTTTGCAGGTGGAGAGGCATGGTGGCATTCTGTAGTGGCTCACCTATGAGGAAACGTGTAGACCAAATAAGAGATTCTTAAGGACAGGACCATCTGAGAGCCAAAAAACAAATGAGGGACACTGAAAAAATATTTTAAGTTCCACTTATAGTTTTAGACACTTGGAATTTCTGACCAAGTCACAGATGAGGAACCTTGTCTTGTGTCTGTTGTTAAAGAAGATAGATAATCTTTGAAATCTTCAGAATTTTGTATCACCATTCCCCCACTGCTGTCAAAAAAAAATTACTGTATCTTGGACACAATGTCAAACACCCGTAAGGGTTCAAAGACTGTTAACATAAAATCCAAAGTCCACTTCATCAGCAACATCCATATCAGCAGCTTAAGAGACAGAATTTCAGGAAGCACAAACAGGATTAACCTAGTCTGAGCAGGGTCTGAAATGAAGTACATCATCTGTGAACTTTTATTGTACGCAAAATGTACCAACAAGTAGTATAAGGAAGTACCAACATGGCACAGTAAGAGGTGGTCCTAATTTGAGATGTTTAAAAGAAAGCTGAAAAAATGATGTGTAAATATGGTGAGTTCTGAAGAGTGCAATCAACTGGTATGAAGATATGAATGGAAATTTAGTTTAAGACACAAGGTATTTGCAACATAATCATGTACTGTCCCCTAGAAGGAAAGCGTGTAACAGGAGTGAGAAAGTTACTAAAGCTAACATTTGGACATCTCAAGAGCCAATATTTTTAAGAAAATGCCAGGAGAAAAAAGTTGGATTAAGCTAGAGAAATCGGATTTAGTCAGATATCCTCAAAAAGCAGTCTCTTATAAGAACTGCCCAAAGAAAACTTTTTAAACTGGTGTTTGTTACATTAACCAAATGTACCATTTTTTTCAGCTTCTCCCAAAATTTGCGAACTTATTAACCTACTCTAGGCCTCACAAAGTTACATCCTACCTTAACCTAGAACTCTTACGAGTCAAACAAATCATATTTTAAATAAAGATAGATGAAACAAAAAAGTACTCACCATAACCATGGATCTGTGTTCGTATCTGACACTGACCATTTCTGAAGTATTTATCCCATTTGGCTGCACCTCCCTTACCCATAACTCCCCTCTCTTCCATCAACTTCCCAGACTGAGTTTGCCCCATGATAGGAATCATAATTTTGCCCCATGATAGGAATCATAATGAGAAAACATGTAATTCTGGAAATATATCTTCCAAAAAATGGAATATGATGACCAAGGAGAATGCAGTACTGCAGAAGGTTGGGACAGATGACCTCCAATGTCCAGTCATCTCAGGAGGGAAAGACTCACCAAGTCAACAAGGTTGAACCAGATAGAGACGGACAATGTGGATCTATCATTATGGTGAGTACATAACTTTCATGTCTGATGCTGCCTGCTCCATTTAGCTTCAATCTGTGGGATAGAGTACCCGGGGTTTGTGTGAAGAAAAACCCTGTCTTTATGGAACACCAGATAAGGGGGCGGATGAAGATTCAAGCACTTGAAAATCTGAAACTCGTCTTGCGGAAGTTACTGCCACCAAAAACAAAGTTTACCAAGACAACGGCTTCAAGTCCAAAGTAGCTGAAGGGTCAAATGGAGGGTCTGCAAGGACCTGTGGAATGAGGGATAGATCTTCTGGATGAACTGGATCCCGTACTAGGGGATAGAGTAGAAATGTACCTTTTGAAGAATGCTTTGAAGATCTTGAAAGAAGCCAGAGACATAGTATCTCTATCAATGTAAAAGTTAGAAATATCTGCTAGCTGCACTTTAATAGTAGAAACGCTAGAACCTGAATGAAACAACTTGGCAAGAAAATCCGAAACAGATTACAAAGCGGCAGAGAAAGAATCGATTCCCCAAGCCTCCATCCTTAGGACAAACCTTTTTCCACTTACTGGAATACACTTTTCTAGTGGATTCTTTCTGAAAAGGTGTGACATATGACACTTTCAAAAGCTGGGACTTTCTGGCCATTGAGGGAACTGGAGGAACCATGTGGTCAACTTCAGGGATTGAAGATTGGGGGGATGTGTAGAGAACAGGTGGAGGAGACCCTGGAGAGATGGAGATATGCTCTAGAGAGAAGAGGAATGAAGGTCAGCAGGACTAAGACAGAATATATGTGTGTGAATGAGAGGGAGAATAGAGGAATGGTGAGGATGCAAGGAGTAAAGGTGGTGAAGGTGGATGAGTTTTTAAATACTTGGGATCAATAATTCATAGTAACGGTGAGTGTGGAAGAAAGGTGAAGAAGAGAGTACAGGCAGGATGGAGTGGGTGGAGAAGAGTGTCAGGAGTGATTTGTGACAGACGATTACCAGTAAGAGTGAAAGTGAAGGTCTGCAAGAGGGTAGTGAGACCAGCTATGTTATATGGGTTGGAGACAGTGGCATTGACAAAAAGGCAGGAGTTTGAGCTGGATGTGGCAGAGTTAAAGATGTTAAGATTTGCACTGGGTGTGACGAGGGTGGACAGGATTAGGAATACGTATATTAGAGGGTCAGCCCAGGTTGGAAGGTTTGGAGACCAAGCCAGAGAGGCAAGATTATGTTGGTTTGTACATGTGCTGAGGGGGGATGCTGAGTATATTGCGAAAGAGATGCTAAGGATGAAGCTACCAGGTAACAGGAAAAGAGGAAGGCCTAAGATAAGGTTTATGGATGTGGTGAGAGAGGACATGCAGGTGGCTGGTGTGACAGAGTAAGATGCAGAGGGCAGGAAAAAATGGAAAGAGATGATCCACTGTGGCGACCCCTAACGGGAACAGCTGAAAGATGATGATTTTAAATATATATATATATATATATATATATATATATATATATATGTGTGTGTATGTATATGTGTATATATATATATATATATATATATATATATATATATGTATGTATGTATATATATATATATATATATATTTATATATATATACACACACACGTCCATCCACAACCCCTTTTTCCTGTTTTTACACAGGAGGTCTAGGTGTCACTTCAACTGTGAGAATTTTCTATAACCAAGGTTCACAGAGCTTGGTGGCTAGCCCTGCCGCTGTTGTTCTTCTCTCTCTCTCTCTATAGATATATATAGAGATATATATATATATATATATATATATATATATATATATATATATATATATATATATATATATATATATATATATATATATAAATATAATTTACAAAATGCACGCATACACATACATGCACACCTGCCTTTTCTGTAACTAGTCTAGTCCAGATACAGATTTGCTGTATCCAGGACTGTTGGTCAGCTTCCGAGCCCCCCCCAAGCCTTTCTGTGTTGGAGGGAAGTCTTCTAGCTTATCAGTGGGAGTGGTAAGCACTAGGTAGCCTATCTACTACAAAAGGAGTGGTTTCTGGCCCGGAAATTGTATTTTATTAGCCGTTTGGGCAGTTTTTCCATCTCTTTCAACTTTCTGGTTTAAAAGCCTGCATTTGCGCTTGTTTCCCACCTTTCCTGTAACTAGTCTAGTCCAGGTGCAGAGTTGCTGTATCCAGGACTGTTGGTAAAGTTCTAAGCCCCCCAAGCCTTTCTATGTTGGAGGGAAGCCTTCTAGTTTATCAGTGGGAGTGGTAAGTACTAGGTAGCCTATCTAACACAAGAGGAGTGGTTTTTGGCCCAGAAATTGTAGTTTATTGACCATTTAGGCAGTTTTTCCATCTCTTTCAACTTTCTGGTTTAAAAGCCCACATCGGCACTTCACCTCTCCTGTAACTAATCTAGTCCAGGTACAGATTTGCTCTATCCAGGACTGTTTGTAAGCTTCTGAGCACCAGACTTCTTGTAGCAATTATTGTAGTACACAAAAGTGCTACCAGCACTAAAAGTTATACAAGGAAACAGATCCAGTACTTATTAATGCCCACCCCTCCAGGCATGTCTAAAGGTCAGTTCCCTGTGCTTTCTCGTATTAACCTGGTGAATTTGGGCATCCTGAGGCAATGTAGCAACTGCCTCATGTACACCGACAGCCCTCTCCTCCTATCCCCCAACACTCAGACTTGTGAGAGATGCACTTGTATATCCAAGTTGGAAGCCACGCACTCTCCAGCCAAGACCAGAGTAGCTGGTCAAGAGGAGAAGGTCAACACTTGGGCCACACCCACATGGAGCACCTAGCCCTCCAGAACACACACCAGCATTGTCTTCACATAAAAACACAAACTACACACCCACCTTCGCGGAGGCTCTGAATAAAAATCTAACCAAACAGCAGAGACCTCCAAGGCAGAAATACACTCGACCAACACAACACAACGCTAATCACAAGACACACAACTCCCCTAAACAGTGTGCCACTCAACCAAAGCCCCTGATGCAAAATAGCATGCCCAACACACTAGTCATAGGTGACTCGATAGTGAGGCACACTGAAGTCCCACTCACTAGGTTGAATAAGGAGAAAGTAACAGTCAGCTGCCTGTTAGGCGCCAGGATCCGCCACATAACGCACACACTCAGGTCCCTCAACAACAGGTACAAATATGACTCTGTCATTGTACATGTGGGTGTGAATGACCTGAGACTTACCTCCCTGGACTACATGAAAAGAGACATGGACGAGCTTTCTGATTATGTTGCCCAGGTGGGTATGGCCCTAGCCCTGAGCAGCATCCTACCATCACCCAGAGTAATACCACAGTGCAAGCAGAAAATGGTTGATTTCAACAATTGGCTACGTTTCTGGTGTCATTCTAAGGGGATCCAGTATCTTCCTGGGATGACATGATTGACAGACCTCGATGCTTTGCCAGAGATGGCCCACATCTGTCACCCCTGGGCTTCCGGATACTGGCCAAGGCCCTTGCCACCCCTATAGTGCCTTTTTTAGGTGGTGTTCCAAAGACCAAATTACCACCGTAACAGCTACAAACAAATGCAGTTGGAGGGTCATGCTGCTCAACTCTAGAAGTCTAAATCTCAAAATGCTCTTGCTCGAAGTACTCCTTAAAATAGAGAACATTGACATTTGTGCTGTAACAGAGACCTTGTTCTTCAAGACAGCAGAAAGCACCCCTGCACTACCAGGCTACAACTCATTCCCACACCTTTCGACCCCAGAACCTGGACTGAAGCTCAGAGGTGGTGGTATTTCCTATTCATAAAGGATGCGCACACCTCCAGACTGGTAGCCCAACACAATGCATCAGAGATACCTCAGGTGCAGCTAAGACTGGGTAAGACAACAATTCAGGTTGTAGCCTGCTATAGGTCCCCAGCCATGCCCCAAGATTCACACCGTGCATTCCTAAGCACCCTGGGGAATATTAGGGTCCAGCCTAACACTCTCATACTGGGCAACATCAACTACCTCTCCATTAACTGGGAAAACTACTCATGTACCAATACACTTGCCCAAAGCTTTCTGGAATTCATTAATTCCAATGCCTTGGACCAGCTCGTTCCTACCCCACTAGAGATAGCAACATCCTTGATCTGGTCATTACTAACATTGGCGACCGTTGCTCTACACCAATAGTTAACTCCTACCTGGTTAGATCCGATCACAAGCTAATCACCTTGGAAATCCACATCCCTTCCACCCTCCCAATAAAAGTAACCACCATGAAAAACTTCTCCAATGCTAACGTTGGGCTCCTAAAAACAGAGATGACCAACTTTACAGCACCCATGCAAATGGAGAGTTGTTGCATGACCGCCAAATCATACACCAGTACACTGTACGAACACGTACACAAATGCATGGATCTTGCCATACCCAATAGCACTAAGACGCTCTCCTCAAAAAAAGAAGCCAATCTGGTTGTCCCCTGCCACAAACAAACTCTACAACAGAAGGAGGAAACTGATGCAGAATAATGTGAAGTCCCAAGACTGGAAAGACTCCCTTATCAGTCTCAACAAAAGGTTGAGATCCCTAAAGTCCTCTAAAGCTAGCTATGAAAACAGAATTGCTACAGATAATAGACAACCACAAGGTCTTCTATAGTTATGTAAAGAATCTCCATTGCAATCCCCATATTTGCTCTGAGTTTACTGCGCAATGGTACCTCCTATACCGAGCCAACAGATATTGCAAATATACTGGCGGACAGATTCAGTGCTAACTTTACCCCCTCCCCCCAAAGGACCAATCACAATACCAGTAGATTGCCAGGCACCCAGTATTACTGCTGCACAGGTTAAAACAACACTGTCTAAGGCCAAGAATACAGCTTCTATGGGACCTGACAATATCCCTGGCTGTGTTCTACATGAACTACAGAGTGAACTGGCACCTCACCTGTGTGCCCTGTTCAATCACAGCCTCACCTCAGGCTTTGTCCCTACTGAATGGTGCACTGCTACAGTCATCCCTTTCCAAAAAGTAGGAGTGACTACAGACCCTGGGAACTGTTGTCCCATTAACCAGACGAGTCTGATATGCAAAGCTATGGAACGCATCATCATGGACCTAATAAACAAGATGTAGGGAATTTCCAAACTCTGGATCCTACACAGTTTGATTTTGTGAAGGGTAGATCATGCCTGCTCAACTTGGTCAACTTCTTTGAGTCAGTCACCAGAGCTGTGGATGAAGGTAAGGTAGTTCATACAGCCTACCTTGATCTGGCCAAAGCCTTTGATACCATTCCACACTCAGGAATCATAGAAAAACTTACTAAGCTAGGCATCAACCCCTATATCACTAGGTGAGTTGCAAACTGGTTCACAGATAGAACCCACAGTGTGAAAGTAGCTGACTCCAAGTCAGACTGCCAACCAGTCACGAGTGGAAGCCCACAGAGTTTGGTCCTGGGTCCTCTCCTGTTTGGTATCTATTTCTCTGAAGTCCAGGCCAACACAAAGGGACTCTGGTTGACAAAGTTCACAGATGATTGCAAGTTGGGAGCTATTATTAACTCCCCAAGTGATGTTGACATCCTACAGAAAGGCCTCAATGAGACCAACGACTGGTGTAAGAACCATGGCCTTAAGCTCAGTGCCAAAAAATGTGTCTTCATCCCCCTTTGGGAAAAACCTGGTTCCCTTGAACTACCACATTGATGGTAGTCCACTGAACACAGAAGGCATTATTAGAGATCTGGGAACACAGGTTGACAGCAACCTCTCTTTTGACCACCACGTTACCACTGTGGTCAGAAAGTCCTTCTATGTGTCACATCTCATTACTAAGGGTTTTGCATCCAGGAAGAAGGAGGTCATTGTCTCCCTCTACTCTTGCCTCATTATACCCGTCATAGAGTACAATGCCTCATTTGACGTGTAGCTCACTAGACACCTGCAACAGCAAAAGTACCTCACAAAGAAGATCCTAGGCCTTAAACACTTGTCCTATATGGACAGACTCAAAAAAAAACTCCAACCATTCTCTGCCTCATATCGCCTACTTAGAGGTGATCTCTGCTTGACTTACAAAGCCATGTCTGACCCAGCTCTGTTAGAAATGCTACAGCTAAAGAAATCCCAATCCCTCCACAACACATGCTCCAGAGACCTCAGCCTCATTACCACAATCAACAGAACATGCTGGAGGGACAGGTTCATAGCCCAGATACTGCCCATTCTATGGAATAGACTTCCCCTACGTGTCAAGCAGAGCACCTCACTGGCCCTCTTCAACAGAAATATTGAGGAGTGGATGGGAAATAGAAAATTCACCCCGGGGATCACTTTTGTGGCTCTACTTGACAGAGGCACTAGGAACTAAGGTTGGGTGGCACGATGCCAGGGTAATCCTATGGGCTAGGCTTGTAAAGGCTCCAGGGCCATTAACCTAGTACACACCTATGAACCTGTAAGGCTTATTTTTGAAGAAAGGTAATGATTGACTTCTGATTGTAAGTTTGTAAGTGAAGATTTACTATGAAAGGCATATTGTAATTGTATCTGTCACATTCTGTTTTTGTATTTTAGTATTGGAGTCCCTGATCTGATGTGACTCCCATAGTGGTGCTTTTCAGTCACATGCTTTGAAATAGGCCCAAATAATATGCTGCGTTAAAATGGGTAGAAGTCATCTGCACATATAAGAAACAGAATATAATGACAGTTGCTGAATCCTTCCTGAGTAGTTTGAGTTTTGCTCCCCTATTACTTTTGTAGTGATTAATCATTGTGCTTTATCACGTTTTGTGAGGCTTTTCAAAGGCTACAAAATGCAGCATAATAGATCGGATCAAAGAGGTATAAAATGGTACAGTGATCTTTCTTCAGTGCATATGCATGCTGTTTATAATTGGGTAGAGTACAGAATATCCTTTCCTAACTTTGGTGGCTAACTTGCTGGTCAGAGTTTAAATTTTCTATCATTGCACCTAGATTTTAATGATTAAATCCTTTTTATGCTTTGGCTGTTTGCTTTTAATAATAGTTTGTCCTTTTTACTAAGTATTGTATTTCTTTCTTTAGTCACAGTAAAGGTGAAGCCATTACTGCTGCATCAAATGTACCTGTTTGTAGACCATCCTGTAGAGCTTTTGTATTTGAATTGAAATAATTATACTACACAGTTTGCAGTAGCCATCATATTTCATTATCAACTCCCATTTCCCATATGGGATGAATAGTTCTTAAAGTAAGTGTCTCCAGTATGTTGCCATGTAGGTCACCTGTGCTAGCTTCCACTGGGCGACACAAGTTACTTTTCACCCTGAATTGCTGTATACTGTTGTATAGTCAGTGTTTTTATCCATTGAACATGGCAGACTGGTACTTCTGATAAAATTTCACAGCTGCAAGATCTGAAGCTTCATACCTCACTTTCTTTGTAGAATTTACATGTTCTTCCCATGTTTGCATAGATTTTTACCAAGTACTCTGGTGTTCTTCCTCCTCCCAAAATTATGCTGATTGATTGACTTGTATGGTGTTTAGCTTTGCTCTTGTGCTAAGGACCATTCTAGTTACCCACTTATTAGTTAATAAATATGTATGTATGTAATGGCATTTAATATTCTTTAATAATTTTATTGTTGTCATAGAACCAGTCAGCATCAAACATACATAGAGATTTACATGCAAACATACATACAGTGTATTTCTCATTAACGTTGTCTTATACATTTTCCAGTTTCAGACAGCAGTTGTCTTGTATTCAATGGTGATTAATATTTCCAACCGTACTTATCAAGTATTACCTGGGCATAGTTCTGAATAAATCAGCAAACTTCATTTTCTCAAAAAAAAAAAAAAAAAAAAAAAAAAACAGAAGTTGTTTCAACTCAAGACAGTCATATAATGTGCTTCACATCGTCATTACACTCAAGACATAACCTGCATAAATCAAAATTTTCCATTCTCCAAATGACACTCCTCCAGTTAGCTTATTACCTCATTTATTTTGCCTTATGTAGTTCTAATTTTCATCTAGCATTTCTTGCTTTTATTGACTCCTCACAACAGTGCATTTTGCTATATTGCCGTTATATTCACAGTGGCATCTATACCTCACAAGACATATTTCAACATACTGATAGTAGTGCCTATGGTGTTATCAGACATGTGCTATATTCCACGTCCTAAATTGCCTTGGATCATTCTCTATTTTACATCATAATCCTACTCCTCTTTAAACCTTATTCTGAAAAGAATATGAGTCAGAAATCTATACTGCAGTCTTGGACCATTCAAGCCTTTTGTACTTTTCTAATTTTTTTTTTAGTTTTTTTTTTTTAAATTTGTCCTGCAGCTCGCTTGAAATAAAACCTCAAAAGGAAATAAGCATCCTGTCCATCCATCTCATCACTACTTATGTTGATCACTTTTCTCGATATTTCACCATCAAGAACATCTGGTCTACAGAGCAGTGTCAGTCTTCTTAGTGCTTCACCATCCTAAATGTGCTGTTGTCTATAATACAGTGTAAGCACAGCTGGCACTTACTCGCAGGCTGCGCATTCAAGTAACCTTGCATGCACTTGCTTTATACAGTGATCACTACTATTTTCAAGCATTTTTGAAGCTTTTATTTAATTTTGTGTCAAAAATAGTCATGAATCTGTTTGTTGGCTTTTCTAGTCTGCGTACCTCCAAATCTCCTTGCAGAAGGGTGAAATTAGCCAGGTACTTTGTTGCTTGTTGTTTAATCTGCACTTGAGAGCTGCTTTTGCTGTGCTTTTACATTAAGAAATTCTAGGG
The DNA here is from genome assembly GCF_019279795.1 of Protopterus annectens. Classification (NCBI taxonomy): domain Eukaryota; kingdom Metazoa; phylum Chordata; order Ceratodontiformes; family Protopteridae; genus Protopterus; species Protopterus annectens. The sequence continues at coordinate 626,392,390 of NC_056735.1, read as the reverse complement.
TCAGACATCTTGTGGTAGAAAGTGTTTACCTGGGCTCTCAGAGGTGGAAAGCACTGGAGGAAACTCAAATTGTTGTTTATTGGCTAGAGGACATAGAGGACTCCTTTCTGTACTATAAATTAGGCAAGTTGCAAGGCTGTATGTTTGCTTATATAGAACTCTGAAACACTTTTGCAGTGTTTCAACTGGATCCAGAGACATCCAAGCTAAGATAAGAATATTTTCTTGATTAGCTGCACTTGTACTTGCTTTATACAGTGATCACTACTGTTTATGAGCATTTAAAATTAAAGCATTAATTTTGTGGCAAAAATAGTAATTTCTGTTTTTTTTTTTCTGGCTTTTCGGGCATCTGTGCCTCCAAATCTCTTTGCAAAAGGGTGAAATTAGCCACATACTTAGTTGTTTGTTGTTTAATCTGCACTTGAGAGCTGCTTTTGCTGTACTTTTACATTAAGACATTCCAGGATCAGACATATTGTGGCAGAAGATCTTTACCTGGTCTCTGATTTGGGAAGCACTTTGTGAAGTTCAAAGTGTGGTTATTTATTGGGTATAGGGTATGAAGAAATTTGACACTGTTATCAATGCTAGCATGTTTGGCTGAAGTTTTGTACATAATTTCAGATTAACCTGTATAATATATGTCAGCATGACTAGCTATGATATTGTAAATAAGTTCTTGTATCTTGATTAATGCTCTGTGCAGGATGTTGTACAGAGATTAACAGTGTTCTGTTACATGTATAACTGTGCATGTTTGTGAAGGTGATTGTAACTGCAGTTTTTT
>NC_056735.1:626384100-626386600 GCF_019279795.1 Protopterus annectens | reverse complement strand
GCACTATCGAAATGAAGAAAAGAATTACAGTAGGTTTTCTTTCTGTAAATTTTAGTTTCGAAATCCTGGTTGTTCTTATATACTTCAACATCCAAATAACATAAATTCTCCTTTGAGGTGGTGTAGGTAAATTTCAAAAAAATGGTAGTACTACTGATGTAATCAAAAAATGCATTGAATTTATCCAACCCACCTGTCCAGAAAATGACTATATCGTCCAAGAATCGACGATATAGAGACCAACAGTCTTTATATTCTGAGTCCAATATACAATCCTCCTCCCATTTTGCTAATACCAAATTTGCATATGTGGGTGCGCATGCTGCACCCATCAATATGCCCTTTGCTTGTTGGTAATATTCTCCATTAAAAATAAGGAAATTGTATTTTAGGACTATATCTATTAAAGTCGCAATGATCACCTTATCTGTGTGGGTCAATTTCTTGTCTTTATATATCATATCTTCAAACATTCGCAGTCCTTCTCCATATGGAATACATGGGAAAAGGTCGATCACGTCTATAGAGACAAAAATTAAGTTCTCACAAAAATAAGTCTGAGGTTATACACCTTAATAAATCCCAAGAATCTTATAATATGTATTTATTCTCTGCACATATATGTTTACCTTAATATCCACAAATTTTGCTATAGGTAGTGTTTTGGAATCCTCTGCTGAGACGATAGGTCTCAGTGGTGGGTCTTCCATATTTTTGTGGATTTTTGGTATGCCAAACATAGTAGGCGTTCTTGGTTTGGCCACATATAAAATTCGAATGTCTTTCTATCTATTGTTCCTTCAAATAGCATATCATTTAATATACTATCAATTTTACAGTATGCTAAATTAATTTCATTCAAGGAAACAACGGCATATTTAGATGTATCCCTCAATATGCAGTTCATTTTACCTTCGTATAGTATGTTATCCATTATTACCACCCCACCACCCTTGTCAAGTTTCGTAATTCTCGCATCACAATTATTATTTAATTTGTTTAATATCTGATTTTCATATTTAGTTAAATTAAACTCTGAATATCTTTCATCATACACTTTCCTTATTTCATTTTCCAACATAGTTTCTAAATTCCTGATTTGAGGGTGTAATGGGGGGTTGTATGTGGTCTTACGGACCACAGTCGAGTTCTGAGGAGGTGGATTGATCGTCGCATTCTGAGAAAATAAAACTTCTAAATTAATTTTCCTAAGGAATAATTTCATATCGATAATAGTGCTGACTATATCACCTTTTACATAAGGTATAAATTTGAGACCTTTGCTCAATAAATAAAAATGTTGTTTATTCAATGTAATGTCGCTAAAGTTATAAATGGAGAAGTCATTAAAAATGTGCCTTATACCTGTTACAGATATTGCGTTCTCAATTTCATCTGAAATGGGGGTCGGGTGTATTAAAGTTAATACCTCCCCCCCCTTGTGAAAATTCTGATAACCATCGTGATTTCTAAATGAAACTTGTTCCTCTCTATCTAGTGGCAGGAATTCCGTATCATAATCAGCATTTGTCCATACTTCTTTATTTCTAGGTGGCAACTCATTATGGTTATGAAAATTAGTATAATAATCACGTTTAGTGTGAGGTGGTTTGGGATAACTACTTTTATTATGGTATTCATTCACATCTCTTTTTAACTTATTAATCTTTCTCTGTACTATCACATTACATTTCAAATCTATGTCTTCTTTCACTTTGTGATAACTATCCCTTTCTTCCCTTATGCCAAACATTAAATCTTCCTTAATACGAATGTCTAAAGCATCAATCTCCCGCTTTAAATCATCCTGTAATCTAGTATTTTCTTTAATAATTAATTTTAAAATTTCCAAACCACATTGGTTAAAAACATTCAACAATTTATTGTGAAAATCTGAGCCAGCCTGTACATTATTTGGGTACTTCCATACACTTAGTCCCCTCGGGACCACTTTCCTATTAATGCATTCAAACAAATATTCATTTTCGATACTTAATGTTTTGAACTTCAACATCAATTTAGAGAGTTTGTCTATTTTAATAGAGTATGTTTCACCATCAATAGCATTCGGTTTATTCATGCCATTAAAGTTAATATTAAACGGCATTTTAAGCCAGTCGCTAGTGTCTTTTTTCTTTAGCGTGTTGTAAAATGAGTGATTTACAGTACCTTCACATGCCTTACTCGTTGAAGGCTTATCAGAGTTCTTATTGCCATCCAGAACAAATGTAGCTTCCCTGCTGTTACTTTCAGTTAGTGCAAGAACGGCTGGTGTAATTGCTGGGTTAAATGTTTCGACATTCGGTTCCTCCAACGATAAATCCTGCTGTACCAAATCACTATTATTACATTTCCTTTTGGGCTTCGTTCCTAATAACCTTTCAGTTCTTTCCGAATCCATGACTCCAACTTCATGTTTCTTGCCATAAAGTGAATGGCACAAAGGTGTGAGGAGATCAATCAGTTCTGTAAGCTGACCTATCAGCTTACGCGATTCACC
>NC_056735.1:626353986-626366486 GCF_019279795.1 Protopterus annectens | reverse complement strand
AATCCATGAAGTTTAGGAACCTGACATCAACTTCCAGGGTTGTGAAAGGTGTCCTTTAACAGGAAATAAACTATTTGATTTTGTTTAGTGTGATTTTAAAGTCAATAAGTTCTGTTTATTGGTCTCTGAGAGTCTGCCTAAAGTTGACATGACCTCTGATAAATATGGACATGCCACTACAGTTGGGTCTAAAAGCATGGCTGGCACTTAACTTGGGTACAGAGGTAGTGCTTTCTGGGCACTTAACACTGTGTTTCAGTCATTACACATGTATGGATGCCTTCCAAATGCAGGGGTGCCTCAAGGTTGAGCAACACGTGCAGATAAACTATATTATATAAAGGCACACAGCCTTCATTTTATTCTCTGATTAGTGTCCATTTTCTTATATAAGATGTTGTTTACCCTCAAAACATCCCAGCCCATGCTTCACAATGTGCTTTCCAATCTATCATAATATAAGTTCCTGGCTTAGCATGCATGTCCGAGCAACTTATTTTTCTCCTTTGATCTCATTTCCTCTTCCCATTCATTTTTGAAATTCTCCTGAGTCATCTGCTTCATCGAATTCAGCAGTCGCTTTGTTCAAGTTCCAGTTTTCTGCATCGTTCAATACTCCATGCAGCCTTAGGTTTTGCTTTTTTACCTTGTGCTTTATTTCTGTTAATTGATGCTACATTCCAGTTGTTTCATTATTTCTTCTGCTTTATCTTGAAAGGTTGTACATTTTGTAATTTGGCTGGTTTACTGTTTTCAGCATGTTACACAAAGTCTCTACCTCTTCAGGTACAACCATTCACAATCTTTCCATGTAAAGTTTGAAAAAGTAGTGAAATTTACTAACCTGTAGCATCCAAAATGCTAATACTGAAACAGCATCCAGTCACAACACTTTTTTTTCAGATATTACCCAGTAGGGCACAGCACATCATAGTGGTCTCCCATTCCAACTCACGAACAACTTCTCCTTCCTAATATCTCAGCCACAGTGGATTCATAGGAAGTTACTAGGCTGGCAGCTGTAGAGCCTTTATAAGCTTAGCTATGTTAATCCTAGTTGCACCAATTGTCCTTGGTTAGATGGATGTACTTTACAGATCAGCATGAAATATCGCTGTCCATGAAGGACATGGGTGCCACCCCCAGGCTGATTTTGCAGTCACCCATCCATTTGTCTAGATTATGCTTAAATAGGGTCATTGCAGAGCTCTGCTTCACATGAATTGGATATGTATTCCAGAGCATCGGCAATCTCTGTCTCTCCAGCATGTTTTGTTGACATCACTGGCAAGGTTGAGATCCCTAGAGCAAGTGACTCTAGTGCCATTTGATTTGTGGATGTGCAGCATTTCTGTCTGGAAATCCATTATTATTACTGTTGACTAAGAGGTGACACCTGTAATTACTGACGTGCCTAAAACTGCAGTGAACAAACCACATTAAGTTAGGCTTAAAGTTGCTACAATATCCTTCTAAATGGATCATACTGAGCTGTTTTACAGTTTCATAGCATTGCACATGCACTTCCTGACATGGAAGTTTATGTGGAATACTGTTGAAATTCTTAGCAAGGTTAAGGTAAGCAACATGAGCTCCCCTTATAAAAGCTGTTTTGTACACTGTCTAAATAGGTTTCTTTGTCATTTCAGATAAGCTGTATTATGACTCTCTGTCCATAATTTTACACAGAATACTGCTCAGATTGATTAGTCTTAATAGTTTGAATCTGACATGAACCCTACTTCTTTGAATTGGTACCAGTGTGGCATGTTTCCATTGGACAGATACATGTTCACATGCTAATATTTCTAACATATTTTATACAGGATTAATAAAGAAAACATAATCTGAAATTGGTAGTATTGGAACTAATTTAATTTAGGCAGGCATATGAGAAAACTATGTGGCATCTTAGAGGTGCAATTGCTTACAACACACTGCTTTGAATTAATTGTGTACAATACTTTTATCTTTCTTTTTTTAACACCTTTATTGAATTATCACTTGTGACCTAGGCAAATTTACATTTATATAGAAGTAATCAAACTGTATTAAATTAACATTAGCAAACATTATACTTCACATATATTGCTATACATCATATAACCTAAGCAACATTACATAAATTATTTGATTTCTGGTCCTTTTGTAAAACAAGAAAACGCTTTATTTAAACCATCACTTATGACATATTGCTATATATCATATAACCTAAGCAACATTACATAAATTATTCAATTCCTGCCCCTTTTGTAAAACAAGAAACTTCTTTATTAAACTATCATGACATAACAATCATACATTTATATAAATGGAAATGAACCACACCAACACAATCCTATCTGCAAGCATTTTACATCACAGACTATACTGAATATTCCAGATCATATCCCTTGGAAACCCATCAAAAGGTCATCTTCACAAGTCAGATGGTGGTACTCAAAGATGAATGTCTGCATGGAGAATCTAAAATCAGCTGGATATGAAGTAATGTAGGCTGATTTTTACTTCAGGGTAGTGGCATGTGTTAATTCTTTTTTAAATAGTTTTATTGAAATTTTATTATAAATAAGAAAAAAAACAGCAAAATAAAACAAATAAATATTTACTCAAGTATCTACATAGTTCTTACTATATGCAATACTAAAATTCATTAAACTGCCATAAACTGATTATAGAACATAGATTATTATTTCTATATTGACAAATTCAGTTTTATCCAGTAATTAAATGTTGTGGTTGTTTCATTTGTTTTTAATAGTAAACATTTCTTTATGACACACAACAGTGACAGTATTTACAAATTCTGTAATATGAAAGTGTAACCTAATTTTTCCATTCTTTTGTAGTAATTTTCCTGGATATAGGTTCATAGGTAGGTACTAGGCTATCTGCCCTAGGGCATTTATAAGCCTAGCCAGAATGTGTTGGCTTTCGCCTCCCTTTTAGACTAGATTCCTGAGCCTCTGTCCAGCAGGGCCATAGAAGTGATCCCAGGAGCAAATTTACGATTTCCCATCCACTCATCAAGATTTCTCTTGAAGAGGGTCAGTGAGGGGCTGTGCCTAACATGGATATTATTAATAAGCTCCAGAAAAGAGGGAATGCACATCCAGGAACTGGAACATTAAACAACACCAACAGCTTAGTTAATATAAATTATCAGACTTTTATCAGGCTTCAGTGTTTCCATTAAATATTGATTTTTATTCCCAAAAAAGTTTGTAGAACTTTGTAGTCATAAACTATTCATTGTTAATGCGCTTTGAAGTATGTACACCTCAAACAGTCAATACCTTCCCTTTTGTGTATAATTTTAATTCTGTGTGGAGTGATAAATGATCTACACAGATATTTCCAAGAGAATAATTTCTAAAATAAAGATGATTTTTTTAAGGCTTTAAAATCTTTTTTTTTTTATCCATACTAGTTAAAATTGATCCATTGTTGTAGAAAGTGTAGGTCCTAATAATTGTCTTTGATGAGAAATTTGTGGTTTTTAATTATTTTATATATTTTGAGAAAATATTGTTTTTACTGTCTCACCATTTGTTTTGAGTGGATGGGTGGATATTCTTTGTTAATTACATCTGACATAACTTTAATTTCCAAAGTTGAATTTATGTATTGACTTGTACTGAAAGCAAGTTTTCCATGTCCATATTATATTCACCCATTAAATGGTTTGTGTTAAGTACTTTAGTGCCCCTTAATATTTGATCTCAAAAGATCAAGTCCCTGTTTTTAAAGCTTAGCATTTTTTGAAATTTCATGTACATTCTGATGCAAATGTTATAGAGAATTATGTGGCTCACAATGCTTTTATCTCTGGGTATTTATATATAAACTTACTAATTGTTTCTAATATGTAGTTTATGTAAGTAGAATCTGATTATTAGTTTGTTTAAATAAACATTTCTTTGTTGAGATTTGTGTAGTTTGTATAGTAATATTTTGTTTTATTTAACCAAATGGTTTTGTGCAGTTATTTTCCTAGCTGGCAGTATAATCAGAATTCAGCAGTAAATCTACTGTTTTAATAAATGAAGCTACAGTATAAGAGTTTCCACCATCATTTCCATTCTCTTTCATGATGTCCAAAAGCTATTCTAGATTAGATGGGGTGCCATAATAATTTAAAACATATGTCATTTAACTGTTTTAATGTGTTCTTTAGGAGGAACTAATAAAGTTGTCTACACACTATGTAGCATATTGGGTAAAGTAAGCATTTTGATTAAAATTGACATATCCACAGAAAAGAATAACTTACTCCATTCATTCAATTTTGTTTACATTTTTTTTTTTATAATTTATCATTGCTATTTCTTTACAATTGCACATAAGAGTAACCATTAAATGTTTAATCCCTTTATGTATCCCATTTATATTCACTGGCAGTTTTCATCAAATAAGTTGTTGAACTTTTAGATCCGATATCAGTTCAAAATATTTTCAGGATTAAATTATCCTAGGCATTATAATAGAATTGCTCTGACTGATGTTTCCTTTCTCATTTCTTTAAAGCTAAAACTTGCACTGTATATTCCTTTGTATTTAATTTATTGATATAATCCATCCATCCACAGCCCTTTTTCCCATTTTTTGCACATGGGGTCAGGGTGTCACTTCAACAATGACAATCATCTAGAGGCAAGGTTTACACCACCTGGTGGTTAGCCTTGCCATGGTAATTCTTCCACACCACACACTAGTGCACACACTTACACCTATGGTCAATTTAGAGTATCCAATCTATTTACTCAATTTTTTTATAAACAAAACCTTTTTTATGAAATTTTAAAATACTTAATTACTGCCATCATTGAGGCCATCTACATTTAAACATTTTAAAGAAGGCATCTTATCTGTCTCACATTTTGCTATCACTAATTGCTGTTTTGTGATCTCCTTAGAATAATGGCTGTATGAAAACAAATGGAAAACTGTAACCTGAAAGCTCATTTTATTTGATGTAGACACAAATGCAACAAAGAGTTAATAATATTACAGATAACTAAACTACAAGTAAACCAATTCACTTCTTTCAGCTTAAATAGAAATCCATTCAAGCTACCTTTCTGATTTGCTCTTTATTCTCTCATGCTCACTTATGCTAGTTGGCCTTAATTTTTAAATATGTAGATCACTGTGTATGTATATATATATATATATATATATATATATATATATATATACACATATAAAAAATCAACAAGTAAATGCTTTATATTGATTAATAAATATACTATGCAACTGTTTAAATTGCAATAGTAAAAAAAAGCAAATATGTTTTAATTTCATCTGTTCTACAATCATATAATAGTCTTTTTCTATTTAAACATATGTTTAAACTTTAGGTTCATTGATAGTAATCATATATACAGTCAGGTAGACAATTGAGGAGACTTTACAATTTCCTAAAAGTCCTAGAGCACTTGGTTCATGGGCAGCAAGAACTGTGATGATAATATGTATGAGTGGCATCTCTTTTTACAAGCTGATTGATAAAGAGACCAACAGCATTGGATATAAGGAGACATGGAGTCAAGCAGAAGGACAGCTTGATGGGGCAGTAAAGATCATGATTGTGCCTTGTAGAATTTGTGTGATCCTTGGAATACCCAAACTCTATAAAGACCGTAAAACCTTGCTTTGAGACTTATCATGCCATTTGAGGGTCTAAAAACAGAACAATTGGCACTGAATGTTGAACATAAGCTGAAACCTGTGGTCTGGTCGATCTAAATTCTTCATTTTTTACCATGTAAATGGTATTAAGGTACTTAGAAATATTACACTTGTACGTCAAGGCTGCCATTAGAAGTCTTTATACTATCATTCCCCAAAATACTTAAAAACACTAGACTAAAAGCAAGAGAGAAGCTGAGTGTTTCATCTCTGGACAGCCTATTTGGGCATTTTAAAAAACGTAGCCCCTTGGGTACAATTTTTTAACTCTACACATTGTTGAAAATACTCAATCGCCCATTGTTTGTTTTTTGAGAAACTATAGGGCCCTTGATCTTGAAATGAAGTATTTTTCAGTGATGTGTAGAGTTAAAAATCATACCTGAGGGGCTCTGTTTTTTAAATGCCCAAATGGGCTGTCAAGAGATGAAACATTGAAACAGTTTCTCTCTCACTTTGTCTAGTGGTTTTAAGTATTAGCCACAGTCGGGTACATGATTTTTGTTGTTGTATAGTGTGGGTTATCTAAGTCCCAATGGCTAGTGGAGCAAGAGATGAGTTACTGGACTTAATGATCCATTCCACACCAGGTTCCAAGGTACAAAATGATGATCTTCGTGTTTCACTGTTGCAGTCATGACATTTGGGTTATCTTCCTGCAGGTAGCCCTCAGTCAGCCTGAATACCAGAGTCTTGGGATTTCTGCGTCTGATGCTGTCGCTTTTTCCATGACGTCAGGTCGTCAGGGGTATAAAACATACAGCCAACGCCATTACATCAGTCTTTCTTGCTGTGGGGTTCCCGAAGCAGAAGCAGTTCACAATTGCCAGTCGGCAGTCTCCTGAAATTTTCGCTTTTTGAGTTTCAGACCTGAAGTCTTCTAAAAGATAAGTACCCCGTTGGGGATCCTTTTTTCTTGCTCTAACCGATATCAGAAAAATTAATAATTGTCTTGCCTGTGGAAAGCAAATGCCTCACAGAGATTTTCATTCTTACTGCGTCACCTGTTTAGGCCCAGACCACAACGTCCCTCACTGTAAGTTTTGTGCCTTGTTCAACGCCCGAACTATTCCTTGTTGGGCTATTTTTGTCGCTAAATTCTTTCACTCTCTATCTCCGTACTCTGAATTGGCTTCGGTAAGCCATTCGACTACTTATTTTCCAAAAAAAATGTAAGGATAAAGACAGAGACAGACCGCATAGGTTTAAAAGTGCTGACAATGCTACCGTTAATTAGTCGCCAGTCCACCGGTACTCAGTGAGGCTTCTACTGATTCGCAGGCCTCTACTGAGACCCATTCAGAGTCCGATATGCCATGAGATGCTTCTTTGACTATGGAATCTGTGGATGTTTCTACCTTGGATGGGTCTGGAGCCGCTGTGCAGGCACCGGCTTCTGAGGGTGTACTCAGGTGTACCGATTTTCATATTAAACCAACGACTTTGTTTCAAACCAAAATGAATCTCTCAGGCCTAGAGTTCGCAGTACTCCTAGGAAACAGACGACCAAAATGCATTCTCAGGCCCACATGCCACAAAAACAAATGCTTAGAATGGCAGAAGACTTTATTACTTTAATTAGGGGAAGTCCGCCTTCCCCCTCAAGAAGGCCAATAACTGAATTTCCTTCTGATTCTTCAGATCAGGAGTCTGATAACTCTGACCCTTCTGTTTACCAGGATATACCCTTATCTACCTATGAGGATCTGATGCAGAGGATTCCATTCCCTCTGCTTCCCCACCAGAAGATTTTTCTTTTGGTGAAACCCTACATACCCTCAGGGAGCATTTCCACTGCGAGAGCCAGGACTACTCTCAGTCCAAAAAGAGACTCAGGGAATTTTTAAACTTGCCTCAGCACAGGCCTCTAGCTATCCCTCTTGTTCTAGAAATTGTAGATGATGCCTTCTTGGAATCCAGCATTACCCCTGAAACTTTGCCTCCAGCTCCCAGGAAACCTGACCGGTACTATAGAGCACCTGACTCCTAGAAATTCCTCTTTAAGAATCCTACTGCAGATCCAGAGATCATTTCCCAGGGATCTAAAGGCATTAAGGCTATCACAGCCAAAACTCCTATCCCTTTGGACAGGGATTCTAGGGCTTTAGACAGATGGGGTAAGAAGGTTTACACCTCTGCTACTCTTGCCATCAGGGCTTTAAATTGCCAGTTTCATATGTTAAAGTATCAGCAACATGTTATGGAACTAATTAAACAGAAAATTATGTTGATTCCTGATTGGGCAGAACATAAAGATTTACAAGAGTTAATGCATTCTGCTAACCAAATTGGTAAACATACTTTGCATTGTGGTTTTGATGCCTTAGAAGCATTTTGCAGGGCTGCTGTCACTGAGTCTGTTCTTAGAAGACATGCTTGGCTTAAGGAATAAACCTTGCCAGACCATGTCAAGGCAAAATTACTAGAGGCACCATTAAACCATGAGCGTCTGTTTGGCAATAAGGCAGAAGAAGTCCTCAAAAGGATGGAGGAGAAAGCTCAATCTATGTAAACTGTTAAAGATTTCTTACAAGTACAGCCACCTAAATTCAGTAGGCATTGGCCTTCAAAAAAACTGGTCTTTTCCCGCCCCTCCCAGACATTCTCAGTCCAAACCCAGGGGCAGCAGACCACGAAGACTACAGTCTCAGGGCATGCAAAGATCTAAGCAATGGAGTGCTCCCACCTCCAAAACATGGAGTAGTAATCCACCATCCTATGGTAAAATCTCACAATGACTTATCCTTAACTCTTCCAAGCCTTACCCAAGTACTTGCACCTTTAGGAGGGAAACTTGCCCTGCATGCCAAAAACTGGGAGTACATTACCCAGGACAGATGGGTCTTAAACATTGTTTCCCAGGGATACATATTCCACTTCCACTCACTCCCAACCCCAAGTGGATGGCCAGACCTCCCCACAACCAGTGGGCAGAGGCCCAAAAGCAAGTACTTTCTCTTCTCAGTATCAAGGCTATTCAGCCTGACCTAGCAGAACAAAGGGGACAAGGTTTTTATTCCAGACTGTTTCTGGTACCCAGAAAAGAAAAATCTTGGTGTCCTATCCTGGATCTGTCTATTCTCAACACCTTTCTGGTGGTTCCAAAATTCAAAATGCTTACTCTCCAACAGCTGCTTCCTATGCTAGCCAAGGATTCCTGGCTAGCAACCCTAGACTTTAAAAGAAGCTTAGCTGCACATCCCTATAAGGGAATCTTGCAGGAAATACCAACGTTTTAGAGCAGGCTCTATGCATTATCGGTTCTCTGCACTTCCCTTTGGCTTATCTACTGTGTCCAGAGTATTCACAAAATGCCTAGCTCCAGCCATTGCATATTGCAGGCAGAGAACAATTAAAAGTTACCCATATTTGGACGATTGCCTGATTCAGGCGGACAGTCAGGAATTGCTACTACAGCAAATGTCATTTGTAAAGAGACTTCTAACTTCACAGGGGTACACCATCAACAAACAGAAATCACATCTGGTACCCAGCCAACAGATTGTATTCCTGGGAGCAAGCTTGAACACAACTTCCCAGATGGCATTCCTCACTCCAGAAAAACAAATTTATTTAACAAACTACTTCAATCTACTGGCCACCAAAACCCAGCTATCTGCAAAAAAAAATACTGTAAGCCCTAGGGCTCATGGCCTCTTGCATTCTACTAATTCCATATGCAAGACTGCATATGAGGAAACTTCAGAAGTCTCTGGTGTCAACATTCTTGGAACCTGGAATCTGATTCCTATCATTCCTTGCTTAAGGACAGAGTTCCTTTGGTTGACAGAGGCCTGCTACCACAACAAGGGACTCCCTTTCACTCAACCCCCTGCCGCTCAAACCCTAACAACAGACGCATCAGACTGTGCATGGGGGGCTCACATGGCAGAACAATGCATTCAGGGCAAATGGAGCCCAAATCAAATGCACATGCATATCAATCATAAAGAAATGTTAGCTGTACAGAATGCTCTGACAGCCTTCAAAGGCCTTATTCTTCCAGGACAACTATTGGTAAAGACAGTTATGTGGTACATAAACAAGCAGGGGGGAACCCATTCCTACCCACTCTGCAGATTAGCCATGGCTCTGTGGAACACAGCCTTGAGCAACAAAGTGCACCTGCAAGCTCAATTCCTGCCAGGCAAACTGAAGTCACTGGCAGACGACTTGAGCAGAAATCTCATGGGCCTACACGAGTGGAAACTGAAACCCAAAATATTCAAGCTTTTGAGGGACAGATGGGCATCAGAGGTGGACCTCTTTGCTTCCCCTCAGAACTATCAATTGAGCAAATATTGCACCAGAACTCCCCACAGTCAAGCTTGGAAAGTGGATGCCCTGTCCTTTACCTGGGAAAGCCTATCAACCAACGGCTTCCCCCCCACCCCTCCTCTCGAAGATTCTACTACAAGCCAAGGACAATCCTGATTGCACCAGACTAGCCACACCAGCACTGGTACCCTCTTTTACGCAGTCTGACAGTAGAGCCACCATGGCACCTGCCTCAGACCCCCTTCCCTGATGTCCCAGCAGGAGGGACAGATTTTGCACCCTTAGCTCCAGACCCTGAACCTAGCAGCCAGGCTCATCCCCTAAACTAATCACCAGGAACCCTCAGTAAGCAGATGCTGGATGTCATTTGGGAGGCAAGGAGGCCTACTACCAGAAAATCCTATTCGGAAAAGTGGAAAAGATACTGTTCCTGGAGCCACTCTCAGGGAATGGACACAACTGTGCCCAGCTTACCTCATATACTAGACTACTTAATGGAAATGCTCCACAAATGCCTATCCTTCTTTTCTATTAAGATTCGTGCCTTTGCCATCTCAGCTCATTATAACAGTGAGCCACCCCTCTTCTGTCATCCTCTGGTCAAACAGTTCCTGAGAGGAGCAAAAAAATCTGACCCCCTCACAGGAGAGCACCCACTCCAGCCTGGGACCTTAACTTTATATTGGAAAAACTCACGCTTCCACCCTTTGAACCTGCTGCACAGCAGAGTTAAAATTTCTCTCATGGAAAACAGCTCTGCTTCTAGCCGTCACTTCAGCAAGAAGAGTGTCTGAATTGCAGGCCCTTATGGCCGTGGAACCCTTCATTATCTTCCATGCAGACAGGGTTTCCCTCAGGACCAACTCTTCATTTTTGCCCAAGGTGGTATCTAGTGTGGCTTTAAACCAGTTCATTCATTTGCCAACTTTTTTTCCTAATTCTCAAAATAAAGGGGAAAGGATCATGCACTCCCTGGACGTGCACAGGCAGCTTAGGTTCTGTCTGGACAGGACTTAGCCTTTCAGAAAATCTGACCAGCTGCTAGTCAGCGTTGCTGCAGGGGCAGAAGGCAAGGCCATTTCAAAGCAAACCATTTCTAAATGGACAGCGCACTGCATCCATTTTTGCTACAAACACCATGGGAACCTACCCCACAGGGGATCAGAACACATTCCACTAGAACTACATCAGCCTCTACAGCTTTTCTCAGGGGAGTCCCTACCAGGGACATCCTGGTGCTCTGTGCACACTTTCACCAAGCAGTACCACTGCTGGATTTGCCACAGCAGTCTTACAGGGTCTGATTGCCAGCCCTAATGCTTCTTAACTGCCTCCACCCATCCTCAGCTTTGGGAATCAACTCAAATGTGATGACTGCCACAGTGAAACACGAAGAACATAGTACAGTTGTGTACACTTACCATAAATGTAGATGTCCGAGTGTATTCACTGTTGCAGTCCTGGTTATCCTCCCTCCAGCCCCCTGACTTTCTTTACTTTCTACCTGTTCTCTTTTTGACCATATCCTATGGCAATGGTATTAACTTTTTACTGGAGGTGTTCCACACCATGTAATTGCTTCCTTTTTTGGTGGCTCCTGACATCTGGGGCAAGAAAACAGATGTAATGGCGTCGGCTGCATGTATACCCCTGACGTCATGGAAGAAGCGACAGCATCCGAGGCAGAAATCCCAAGACTCTGGTATTCGGGCCAACTGAGGGCTACCTGCAGGCAGATAACCCAAATGTGATGACTGCAACAGTGAATACACTCGAACATCTACATTTATGGTAAGTGTACACAACTGTACTTTTTTCAAGTTCTGTTGGAAATGATGAGTGATGTTCAAAAATTTTTGAGCCAATTGCTTTATATTCAGACCAAACCATAGGCAATGAGAAATTAGACAGTAGACACAGATGAAGATCAAAACACAGTTATTGAAGTTAGTCTGGATTCGTTAACTAACTCTAAAAAGGTTGGCTCTAAATTTAAAGATGTTGCCTCTATATTAGATGTGAACTGTGATCTGTTTAAGTGTAAAGGGTCAACTAAGAATAGAGCGCTTGTGGAGATTGAGTTAAAAGAAATGTACAGCAAATGTACTGGAAAAGTTATTGAGAAAATATAGGGCCCTTGATCTAGAAATTAAGTATTTTCAATGATGTGTACAGTTAAAAATTGTACCTAGGGGCTCCGTTTTTTTTTAAATGCCTGAACTGTCCAAAGATGAAACATTCAAACAGTTTCTCTCGCTTTGAGTCTAGTGGTTTTAAGTATTTTTGTTTTTTCTGATTAGCCACAGTCGGGTACGTGATTTTTGTTGTTGTATAGTGGCATTCCCATTGACACAGGATTATTATGTTTTAAGGACTATCTTTTGGACAACAGTTCTTTCCCTGTTAAATAAGTCATTTTTTTTGTTTCATGTTTGGAGATGGTGCTTAGACGCAGCTGTTTTATTTTTAACAAGCACTTTTATCAACATATGCAAGGGGTGGCAATGGGGTAAATATGGCCCTGAGCTCTG